>NC_141140.1:91850300-92008692 GCF_053477565.2 Lygodium microphyllum | reverse complement strand
ACTCCTCTACTTGTAAGGTATATTCTCAACTCTAGTCTCCTAAAATGGCATTGAACATGATCTAATATAACACACTAGGCAATCAAGCATTCAACCTTTTCTTAGTTCCAGCATCTTGAAGGAAAACTCTGTAGCAACTAAGTGAGACCATCCATCCATAGGACTCGCCCTCCCATCTTCCTAGAGGGTGTATTCTAGTTATCTTATTATCCTAACACATTTATATTTAACATGTAAAGGCAATATTCTTAATTAACCATTAAACATTGGTTCCTTTATATAATTTATTGTCATAAACACACAAACAATGTCAAACAATTCTTTGAAAGTAGTTGTAAAAATAATTTATTTATCTTGCATCGTCTCCAAGATATACTGTCACCCTAGTATTCCATCCCTTAATTCACGACTCATGCCCAAATCTCAGGTGGCACACAATCCACCAATATACCCTTAACTAGCATTTGGACCTTCTAGGAAGTCCATCCTAGGCACATAGGGATTAGGCCACTCCTCAAGAGACCCAAGGGATTTACTGCCAGAGCCCCTTATTGCCTCCTATCCTAATATTCTCCTTATAAAGAGACCTCCTCTTGTATTTGGTGCCATTCCTAGCCTCTAGTATGGTCAAACAACCCATTGGTGAAGGGCTCCCGCACTAACCTTGGGGGAGGTTTAGTGCGTTGTCGCAGCATGTAGGGTTGAAGGTCACCACAGGGGTTTGGCAAGAGAATAATGTATGGGTGTTCAAGAGCTTAGACTCTGGAGATAGTAGAGATAAGAGAAGGGTTGAAGGTTTCAAGCCAGGTTCTTGAAGATGTTAATAGAGCTTCCAACTGCATATTCTTAGTAAATATCACAAGAGTATTATCTCAAATCAAGCTTGTTTTCTTGACTATAAGAGCAATCAAAGCTCAATTCGAAGACGAAGAAGGATTATTTCCCTATCCCTTTTACTGACCAACTGTTGGACACAGTGATAGGCCATGAGTTGTATTCCCTCTTGGATGGATTTAGTGGATATAACCAAGTCCAAATCGCAGAAGAGGACCAATCCAAAACAACCTTCACCACAGAATGGGGGACCTATGCCTATAGAGTGACACCATTTGGGATTTGTAATGCTTCTGCCACCTTCCAATGAGTAATGATGGCTGCCTTCCAAAATCATTTGGATGATTTCATTGAGGTGTATCTTGATGACTTTTGTGTCTATAGTTTGATCCGAGAACACTGGGGACACCTAGAGCAATGTTTTGACAGATGCCGAGAGTATGGGATTTCTCTCAACCCTGATAAATGTGTCTTTGGAGTCTCATCAAGAGTTCTTTTGGAGGCAGTGCACTATACAAGAGAGGCAAAGATGAAGTGTTGTGAAGATGTGTTGTAGGGAATGAAATCGGCATAATATTGAAAGCATGCCATGACGAACCATGTGGTGGACACTTTGCAGGAGAAGCGACTACCAGGAAGGCTCTATTAGTAGGATACTGGTGGCAGACCCTCCACAAGGATGTATATGACTACTGCAAGAGATGTGATGCTTGTCACCGAATGGGGAAACCCACCAAAACAAGTGCCATTCCACTGCAACCCATTCTTCCCCTAAAGCCGTTCGAGAAGTGTGGGATTGATCCACCTATCAGACGGAAGCAGAATAGATACATCTTAGTATGTACCGATTATGTCACAAAGTGATGTGAAGCTAAAGCCCTGAAGCGGAACGATGATAACAGCATAGCCCTGTTCATGTACGAAAATATTATCACCCGTTTTGGCAGTCCCCTCGAGCTGGTAAGTGACTGAGATACTCATTTCCTTAACAAAATCATGGAGGAGCTGACGGAGCTACATAAGATCCGCCATCATAAGTCCAATCTCTATTACCCCAGAGCCAATGGCCAAGTTCAAGTCACCAATTGCATTCATTGCTTGATCTTGACAAGAACGATTGCCGCACATCGTCGCAACTAGGATGATCGACTTACAGAGGCCCTCTAGGCATGCAGAACCTCCCATAAGGTGGCTACAGGACAGACCCCTTTCCAGCTAGTGTATGGTACCAAAGCTGTCTTCCCTGTTGAACTAGAATTGCCCTCTTTGCGAGTGGCAGTTAAAGAACACTTGGGAGATGATGAGTCACTACAATGCTGCCTCCTACACTTGGAATGCTTGGATGAGATACGATGGATGGCCCTACAGTGCATGGAAACCACTCAAGTGCGACGCAAGGCCTATCATGATAGTTTTATCAAGCACAAGGAGTTCAAAGAAGGTGATCTTGTCCTAGCCTATGATTCGAGATTTGGCAAGTTTCCTAGCAAGCTTCAACAATGGTGGATGGGCCCATACAAGGTACTTGTTGTCAATCCTAATGGTTTAGGTGCAGACCGTTGATACCTCTGATGATCCCTTTCTAATCAATGGCTATCGTCTAAAGAAGTACTTCCCTCCCTGGGGATCTTGACAATCACAGTCGACTTACCCTCTCCCTTTTGGGTGTCGCACTGTCCTTCTCTTCGTGCTTCTGATAGCCCTTATGATTCTCCTCATGAGGCGGTCTCGTTCTACTAACCCCTCATAGATACATCTCAACCCGACCTTATTCTCTTCTTATCTGATCCAACAATGGTGGCGAGGTTGGTCCTGATACATGGTATTTCTACCATTCTCTTTCTTCATGAAAACAAAAAGAAAAAAACAAACAAACAAAACTGTTTTGGGAGAAAAGAAAGAAATTCCCTGTCATAATAGGCCTCGTTCCAAGAAAAGGTGGAAACACCCTTGGGCGGGAAGCTGACTGTGGAAAAGGTGGTAACACCCCGTAGTTCAAGATAGTTGATTCATCAACATAACCTTTCCAGCAAGTAATTTGAAGCCACCTCCCTTGGTGCACTGTCTCTGCAATATCAGTCTGTCTGCTCTTCTTAATATACAACCCTTCTTACAAATCATTGAAGTATGAGATTTGTAGCCTGCCTCCCTAGGTACACCTCGTCTTCAAGATCCTAACGACAACAATAGCCGACATAATCTTCCTCACCAACCCTTTGAGTGATGTGAGATTTCATCCTAACAGAATGGGGATGTGAGTATGGGCTGCCCTGTGTATCTATCAGCCAGTGCGGTAGAGGGCAGGGTGAGTGACCAGTCTTTGCCTTCAAATCAAATGAGAGGTGAGATGTGTGAACGGAGTGTTTCACGCATGGGATGGGCCTCTCAATGCACAACACATGATTTGTTCATGTGCACTCCACTATAAAGCTCCTTGGCCTTCCTTCTTGTACTGTATGTCGGCACAGGGCGAGATGCACAATTGCACCATCAAAAGCGCACAAGGCATACAAGCTTTGCACAAGTGACAGTGAGGATTACATTAATGGGTTTCAAGAATGGGCTACCCTCTGTATCTTTCAACCAAGAGTGAGATAAAGGGTGGGTTGAGTGTGACTGGTGTTTCTTCAATCAATTATTGAGAGGTGAGGATTGAGGGACGTTACAACCATTGGAGTTAGGTACGTTCTCGTTTCCTTATGCACCCCACGGGATGGGTCTCTGCCATCAGCACAGGACACATCATTCTGTTCTGTGCATTGCACTGCAAAGCTCCATGGCCTTCCTGCTTGCACCTATGCTAGACAGGGTTGGATGTACTGATGTATCATTAATTATGCACCCTGGAATACTCTCTCTGCACCATTCCTTTGTTGATTCCTAAACCGGGTGTGAGATCTGGGTTTCCATCATTATTTCCTCGAGTGATGTTAGTAATGGGGCGAGTGACTGTTCTTTCATTCCATTTGAGTGATCGTGAGTTGAGTGCAATATCCCTCGTCATCGACGAATTTTCTGTGATTCCTTCAATCAGCTCCCTCCTTGGGTGCTGCTGCGTGATCCTTGTCACATTGGATGTGTGCTGTGAAGACACCTTGGTACCTCCTACAGCAAACAACAATACAAGACGCAACCTCGATAGTCGACATTCCTCCTCGGCAATTTGGGCCAACTTTTTCTAACCCTACACCTTCTGTTTCTCAGTGACGGTTATGTCTTAAGAGTGGGGACATTCATGGTTAGTCTGATGTGTGGTCTTAGGACCTTGATGTTTGGTTTAACCTTCCTACTAAGGTTTTAAGTGTGGGGATGCATCCCTGCGCGTCTATGTTGCATACCTCCATGTATATACCCTATTATGATCATGTATCTACACCATGACTTCATTTTATCCTGATGGGGTCCGTTCTCCACTCCTTCGTTCTATTTCACCCTGTCCTCAGAGCTGTTCTTTAACCGTTTTTCTTTATCCTTTGTTTTGTGATTTTTCCATGTGAATGCACCCTACGTTCACTGTGACTCACATCCACCCTTACACCCCTGTTCATCCCTTTGAATTGCCCATTTTTCCTTTTTACCAACTCCCATTCCGACAAACGGTTCTAAAGTTATCAATTTTTAAAGCAATTCCCTTAAATTGGACGGTTTTCCATGTGAACGTGTCTTTATTGCTTCGGAACCCTGATCTAATGTGCCAGCCTTGTCCTCTCATTCCCCTTGACATTTTTCCTTTTTACACACTGTCCTTCCGATGCACGGTTGGTCCATTATTAATTTTTGCGGATTTTCGGGCCCTTCTCGTGCCTATTTTTTACATTTTTCCATGTGAACCTGGCCTATTTTCACCGGAATTCTAGTTTAATTTGACAGCCGTTTCTTGACTGCCCTTCCCCCACTTTTCCCTTTTTCCTTCCCCCCCTTCTGATGGCCGGATTTTTAATTATTCATTTTTTCGAGTGTTTTCGTGTGTCTTTTTTGTGTGTTTTCCATATGAACCCCTCACAGTTTCTCCCAAACTGAGTTTTAATGTGTTATTTTTGTGAATCCCTTTTTGCCAAACATTTTTCCTATTTATCGCACTTTGTTCCAGCAATTGGTTCTTCTCGTATTAGTTTTCGAGTCTATTTTCAAATCTATTTTTGGGGTTTTTCCCATGTGAACGTGTCATATCTTGATCCGAACTGTGTTTAGCCATGATAAGGTTGTTGGAAACATTATTCTGTACATTTTTCCTTCTTTCCGCGCTTCGTTTCGAAGCACGAATTTTTCGATATTAACATACGTATGTGTTTTCGGGCTTTTTTTGTGTTTTTTCCATGTGAAAATCTTGATTTTTCTCTGGACTTGTTTACGGTTTTTCGATCTGACATGCGATTTGGGTTTTATTAATTTTTCTTCCTTTTTGTCGTGTGGCCGTGTTTCTCATGTCGCGTGTGAACATGCCTGTTTTTGGTTTTACGCACCTCGGGACGCCCCCATGCCCTTTGTGACTCGCGTGTTGCCGTCCCTACCCCGTTTGATTCCACCAATGTAATTTTTTTTACTCCCGCCCAATGCGGGGGTGCGCTCATTTTTTTAACACCCTACCAATTTTTTTAAAAAAACAACAAAACACAAAAAAAAAAAACACAAATCACCAAAACCAATATTTTTTAAAAAAAAGACAACTAACAAAAAAACACCAAAAAAAAAAACACAACAAAATCGACCGTCCACATTCACACCCCCCTCCCAACACATTGCAACACATAACCTCCAAATCCCCACCTTTCAACACAATTTAACAAATTTAAAAAAAAAACCCAAATCAACCCATTAAAATACCCACTACACTTCACATTAACTTAATTTTTCACCTAAAAAAAACAACCATTTAAAAAACCAATTTATTTTAAAAAAAACAAAAAAAACAAAAAAACACTTACCCCTTCCCGTACCTGTCAGCGTCCCCATCCCTTGTCGTTGTCCTTCTCGCCCTGTCAGCACCCCCCTCCCTCGTCGTCGTCCTTCTTCCTCGTCGTTTTCCTTCTCGCCCCCTTCTTTTCCCTCGGCCGCCGTTGCTCGCCACCCTGCCAACCGCCTCCTCCCTCTTCCGTGGCCCAATCTCCTCCACCCTCCTCCAGCACCGCCACCACCACGCCGTCAGCTAGCAACCGGAGTGGACATGACACGTGGCAACTAGAGGTGAAGAGCCGTCACTCACCACGCGTGGCAGCTAGAGGCCGGCAGCTGGTGGCGATGTGGCTGTGTGCAGGCAATAGGGGGAGAGAGAGAGAGAGAGCGAACCCTTGTCTCACCAAGTGTAGCTTAGTCGATTAAGTTGGACATGTGATTATTAAAAGGTCTTGGGTTCTAACTCCTACATTCTACACGATCATTTTAGTATAAATATAGAAAATCTAAAGATTTGGACCCACATTAGTCAATTAATAATATAACTGTCTTATGCTTGATTACCCAAAAAAAACGAGAGAGAAAACCTTACAATACACAATAAAATTGAATAGATTGATGTGATAGATGATTGATGTCATAATACAAATGTAGGGATTTATTTTATAGGCCTATCAATTCCCTCCCTAATCCCGTAACTTACATCCATAAGGTATGTTCACACACTAGCATGGACATACTTTAAGGTGTGTACATACATGGAGTTGCTAGATAACTAGCAAAATGCTAAAGGTATTTACACCACCAAAGTGTGATCACTCATAAAGCAAAGTTAAATTTGCAAACCGATTAACCTAACTTCCAATCTCCTCCTCCTCCTCTCCTCTTTCCCCGCCGCCACCACGCTGTCCACCATTTTCCTCCTCCCCTTGGTTAGTCTACACTAACTTAACCTTACTTAACTCATTAACTTAGGTTACTAACTTAACCTAATTAACTTAGGTTACTAACTAATTGAGTTAACTTAGGTTACTACCTGCACCTAATTAACTTAGGTAACTCAACTACCCTAATAAACTTTAGTTACTGAACTAACTTACTCTAACCTACTTACCTTAGGTTCCTTAATTCACTTCACTTAACCTACCTTTCTTAACTTATTCACCTTAATTCAATTAATCACCTAAGTTCCCTACCCTAACTTTGATCCCTTCTTTCCCTCCCCTCTACTAACCACCATTTTCCCCCGTGTTAGCCCCCGTTTTTGCCCCTCTTCCTCCTTTGTTCACCCGTCGCGCGTGCACGTGTTCGTGAACTGCTAGCCAGCGTTCACGCACGAGGACGCGCCTCCAACTTGTCAGTGCAGTGGTATGTTGTAGTCAGCCGTTCACACGCAGTCATTATCAGTTGTTCACACACAGCTCGGGTACCGCCTTTTAATTTCAAAACCCGAAAAACACATAAAAATACACATAAAACACCAAAAAACTTTAAAAATTCATTAAAATTCATTTAAAATCCAAATAAATTGCAAAAAATTTCCTAAAAAATTTCCAACATTTTTGAAATCATTTGCACTATTTTCTAAAGAGGGAATTCAAGAAAATAAATTGTAGAAAATTCAAAACTTCAAAATTATTTCAAAAATACATGCAAAATGAGCAAAAGTCATTAAAAATTCAAAAATGTTTCCAAAAAAATTTCAAAAAAATTCACAAATTTTGTTGCCCCTTTTGCCAATAATTTCTCAATTGGAAATACTTTCATAAATGGCCAAAGTATTATTTGAAGCCAAAATCCTAAATGTATTACTTCACCTCATGAAAATTCATTTTAAATTCCAAAAATCAACTGAAAAATCATGGATAAATTCAAACCCATTGTTCACACTTGTTGGATTGCTGAAATTCCACCCTTACACTTCACAACATATTCATGTGTCCTATATCCCGTTTTAATTATTTTTAAAAAAAGGGAAAGAAAAAGAATTTAAAAAAAACCAAACACTATAAAAATACAAACACACTTAAATTACAATTTAATAAAAAATAAAAAATAAATAAAAAATAAAAATAGAACAAACACACTAAGATGCTTTATTTTTTTTAATTAGTGGTTTTTACTTTTTTGTCTGGATTCCTTGCATTTGGGATTACTCATTGTGCCTTCAGTCTATTGCATACACACCCCTGCCAGGTATTTATTTTTTTAATTTATTCATTTTCGTCATCCCTTAACCACAGTAAATTGTTAAAATGAACTATATTCACCTACTTTTTCACGCGCACTCGCGCTAAACACACATTTTTTCTAATAACCCGCGGTTCACTTTGCACGCGCTACGTGCACTTCATAAGAACTTTAATTTTTAATAAAAAATAAACCAGTCGTTACAAAAAAGCACATGTTGGCAAAAAAGCGCTCCACATCACCATTAAGTTTTTATTAATGAATTTGCATTTAGAGACCCCAGTTTGGGTATCGCAGTCCGAGTTTCGTTAAAGCACTGCTTCACCCTAATAAATTGTAATTAAATTTTAAGAAGGAACCGTCGTTTTCTTATTAAGGTTTATAACCTAATAAAATTTCACCCATTGTTAATAATTTCTTAAAATGAACCCTTCATTAAAACCATTTTCCCTCACTGCAGTTTTTTTTCCCTTTTTTAATAAACACACTTCGTGGGATGGGCACGTATAGTCCTCTTAGTTGAAATTGTTGGTCAAAGTTATGGTTAGGTCTTGATTAGGTTTTACTGGTATTATGGTTTGCTTATATAATACGATTATGGGTGCACTTCGTAGTCTTCTTTTTTGCTTGATACGGGTCTTGGGTGCCTGTTTGTTGCATCGCATGAAGTTTTCGGTCACATATGTGTAGAGGTCATGCCGAATTTATTCTAGGATGTGGATTCTTTGGGATAGTCAATTGGTTAGTTACGTCTGTGTGTGTACTTCTTTGATCGATTTCTTTTTTATAGTTATTTGGTTGTTTTGCAGGCATTCTTTATGATTATCTGTATTTGTGGTGTATGTGTTTTCCATCTGAATGGTACCTCATACTCCTCCTCCTATCCAGTATGTCCCGTTGATCAGTAAGGGATTATTCTTCCCACCTGGCTTTTGAGCCTATAGCGAAAGCAGGACTTGCGACTTTTGTGGCGGCTTCACTCCCATTGATTCCAGACGATCCCTCCCTGTGTGATGAGTTTCTTACATCATACAGTAAGAAATCGGGCCTGGTTCGTGGAACTTCCATGGTATTGACACCTAGAGGGTTAGGGAAGGCTTTGTCCCTTCCCTACAAAGGAGAACCCTTTATTATAGCCCGACAATTATTCTCCAATGATGAGATTCTCAAGCTGTTACAAAAGAAGACCAAAGATGTTCTGAATGTTAAGAAGGTGATTAACACTTCAGGAGTATCTTTTTCCATGATCACTGATCCTCTTTGGAAGCTAGTGTGCCAATTCCTCCAAGATAGGTTTATGCCGGCTAAAACACCATCTTATTATTTGTCCAAAGAGCTCTTCACAGCTTCCAAGATGGTGTTAAAAGGGGTGGCCATTGATTGGAGTACTTACTTGCTTACGAGATGGGCCAACATTTTGTCAAAGTGACTAGAGGGAATGTCACAAATGTCACCTATGGTTCCTATTTATATGCTTTCTTGATATACTCAGGCCTTAAGAAGGGTGTGCTACCACCTCCTCCATTTGATCCAGTACCTCCCCCTCCACCTTCAAAAGAGTCAAAACCTATTGACATAGAGGATCTTGATTCCCCTCCTCCATTGGTCATTCAGCGCAAGCGCTTGAAGCGTGTAGCAGAGAAAACATCCCTAGTCATTCCTTCAGTCACAGTTCCTGCTACTTCAGGCAGTGACCTCCCTGCCTACCTTACATGCAACAATTTATTCAAGGCACATAGAGAGGGTTCTTTGGAAATATTAGTCCCTTCACTGAACAGTTTAGTGTCAGGAGATGCTATTCCATTCCTTTGTATTGACATCCAGAGTTCGATTGAACTTTCAGTGGACAGCTTGTGTTCAACATTTATATGCTTCTTTCTATGAAGAATTGATACAGTCCAAAGACTAGTTGCATAAGGTAACCACAGAGTTAGCCTATGCTAAAGACACTCTTGCTGATCTGTATAAGCAGATGGAGCAGCAGACCCAAATGATTGAGACCCAGAGAGAAGAGGTATCTTATTTGAAGATTCAGTTAACAGAAGCTCAGTTCGAGGTCACTAGAGTCTCGGAGGAGAAAGAGAAAATGTCTAAAGAAGCTCAAGAGTTTCAGACTCTTTTAGATGCGAAATTGTCAGCTTTGCAGACTCTCATAATACTTTGGAATCCCAAGCTTCCCAAATTAAGCAGTTGCAGGACCAACTGGCACAATCATGGTACATTCCTCCAAGCCCCAATGTTCCTGTTATTCCTTTTATATCTCAGCAAGACTTGGCAGTTCTCTAGAGACAAGCCACATTATGTCTATTGTTTCAAGATAAAGTGGAAAGATTGCAGTCCAGGATGGATTTGTTATGGTCTACATTTGAGCACTTTCAGGAGTATGTTCCTTCAGACCATTCTTTCTTTGTCCACTATCAATTGGAGAAGTTGGCCTTCTAAATGAAGCTTTCAACGATGGATCTCCCTCTTCCAGAGGATGATTGGAGTGGGGCTTGGTCTTCTGATTTGCTAACAAAAGTTGTTTGTATGGTCTTTGAAGATTTTGTGAACGACGAATACCATGTTGCTCTCTTACATGTATCTATGAGGTGATCTATTAATTTCAGATGATGTAGATATGGCTTGGTATGTGGGGGATGTGGTTTTATAATCTGTTCTATATGTCAACTATTTGGAGTTGAGGATAGATGACATGTTCTAGTGTTATTCCTCTAAAGTGGCTACTTGCCCTGACACTTCATGGCATTCAATGATAGATTTTGTAGTCTTGAATCAACGTCAGAATACAGCTTCTACTTATGTGTAGAGTACTAACCAACTGAGGGTGGATCTCCTAGCGTATCTTTCCAAGAACCATCCATTTGATTCATCCTTCTTTGATGCCTACCAGATATGATCTGTTTTAGGTTCCTCTGTTCCTGGCCTATTGTGCTATCAACAAATGGCTCATCGCTATGATACTTATCTTTCCCTTAATTAAACCAACTCAACAACTATCTTACCTCTCATTTTTCAATCTCAGGGTTTTCCTCAAATTCCTATATTTACCTATTGTTCTTTCATTGAAAATCGAGTCTTTTCCCCTTCTCCATCTATCCATATACCTTCTACTTTTCTTGCTTATCAATTGACACCTTTCCTAACTGATTCACTTAAATTTTTAGCCACTCCTTCTTTAGCTTATTCCTCCTTTTATGATTTTGCCTACCCATTTCTTCATCCTCTTTTACTTATTCCACTTCCATCTCCTGCCACTTCTATTTCTCAACCCCCTCAGTTGGTTAATGAGTACGAAGGATTTGATGAGCAGATTCCAGGAAGAAGAGGATGGAGCTCGACTGATTCTCTTACGGGAGCACATATTAATTGGCCATTAATTCCAGGGGATTGGACCACTGCTAGTCAAGCATACCAGAATTACCTCCATTTTGCTCACCAATATTCACAATCTCTAGATCCTTCAGTGAGATTGACAGCTCATTTTGCTTGGTATCTAGCATATATGCATAGGCATTCCCATAATGATCAAAAGGCCATTCCAAAGCTTTGTATGAATGTCAATGTGAACATTGATTCCCAACAGTTGGATGTCCTATATTTTCATGCCCTATGTCTACCTAGCAGATACCTTGTTTTGCTAGAAAGGATGTGCTGCCTTCAGTTCTTTTAAAATCCTCCAAAGACATTTGTGGATGAATCCTTCTCCATGGATCTTTTTCGAAATCACCAAGCTTTCAAAAGGGATCACCTTCATTGATGCCTTTGCAATGTATTTTGGATGATTCTTAACGATATATATCTCTTTTTGGAGGTGTTATTCAGATGGTTTTGTTTGTTTGTGTGTTGTAATAATTGTATGTGATGAGTTCTGCTGGTTGTATAATTGGTTCGAGAGCTCTTTTCAAACTATTGATTATGGATGGAACACCTATGATGGAAAGCTGAAGAAGAACCTCTTATATCCTTTACAAATTTGTTATGACTTTTAATTGTTTATCAGATGTGTTAATAAATAACGAAGTTTTCATTTAGAAGTATTTTTCTAGAAATACAGGTGATAAGTTGGAGTCATGGTTTGGAGTGATTGTTGAAGATTCTATGGAAGATAAAATTGAGCTCTTTATTGAACTTATATTCTTCTTTTCCTTAGGTTGCGAGGACACTTCCTTTCTAAGTGTGGGGATATGTTGAGAGTGGAAAAAGACTGAATTTTTGACTGATTTTTGTTGTTTTTAAGGACTGAATGATTGATTTTTGATGGATTTAGAGTGATGTATGGTTGTTAATGGAAGTGTTTGAGAGTGTTTTGGATGATATTGATTATGTTTTGGAAGTTCATGATGATTTTTAGTGGAGATATGAAGCTCCATGATGTTCTGATAGGTTATGTTAAGGTTTTGATTAGTTATGTATACCTTCTGTAAAGCTTCTGTTTTGTTCTAATTTTCTTCTGTATGAAACATGAATTGATGATTGATGAAGGTTGAAATCTTTTGGAAGTCTATTGAATAGTTTTTGATAGTTTGGAATGGTTTTAGTATGAGTTATGAGGATTTGATGTTCTCTGATGACCTTCTGTAACCCTCTATAAACCTTTTGTAGAGCCTCTGTCTCTACTCTATATCTGTTCTGTCTCTGCTCTGTTCCTGTACTATACTGTTCTATAGATCTTCTATAAGTGTTCTGTAGAATGTATGTGTGACTTTGGGAAAGTTTTCTAAATTTTGAAAAGGATGAATCTAAGTTCAAAAGAGCTAAAACAAATGGAAGAAGCAACTGCTAAAAGACTGAAGAGAAGACTAAAGTGATAGTGACAGTAGTGAGCTATGAAGAGACACTATAGTGGCTTTGGTGCCTCTTCACATCAGACATACCTCTTGGGAGGTGCATCCATGACCTAAGAAGGATTATTGAGAGTCATTATTAGATCATTGTAGTGAGGAGATGATGTACTATTGATATATATATATAGAGAGAGAGAGAGCCAGAGATAGCCAAATCTACCAAAACAGTGTAACTGTATATGGGAGATTGAGAGAGAAAACTATGAAGACATTGAAGATGAATACTATGTGATTGATTTTCATTCAAAAATGGTGTATTCCTTTATGTTATTTGTTCTATTGATGGATTCTATGAAGATGTTGAAGATTATGGTTGATTCTATCAAATCCGTGGAAGATATCTACTATGATGCTGTGTGAAGAATTAATGTTTTCTTTGTTTTGGTCATCAAAAGAATGAAATAAAAGCTTGTTGATATTACAAGATAGATTTTCTTGTAGTAGAATCCCCTTTTCCTTGGTGTTCCTCTTCGGGCTCCAACCATTGAGAACTTTCTACCTAGAAGATACTTTCGTCCATATTTTTAAGGTATGTATTGTAGTTGTTAGGCCTCCATAGTTGGGACTTTGGATGGACTCTTATTCTTTCAAGAGTTTTGTTTGCATATGAGGTGAGACTAATACTCACTATTTGATGCATAATCTTACTCCCAACCTCCAAGCATCTATTTCTCAATATCCATGAAAGAAAAAAAAATCATGGATGACTAAAAAAATTTGTAGTACGATAATCTAAATGCTTACCTTATCATTGTCATCAATCACTAAAAGAAGAATCAGATGGGTGGCCACATGATCTGAGTTGAAAAAATAGGGGAAGAGTGGGGGAGCTTGAGCTCTTGTAAAACACATAACACACAAAGAATGTACATAAGACATGAAGCTAAAACCCTAATATTTCTTCTACTTCTTCTTCTTCACTATAACAATATACCAAGAATAAATGAGAGAGGATACCATATGTAATATTCAAGTAGTCCATAGTGTGAATACTATAACTAGCAAGATTGTTAAAATGTCGAATCTAGAGTATGGCAGAAGACAATTATCTTTTTCAACCACCTTACATCCAATCTTAAAATCTTCCACAAAGCCATCATTCTAACTAAACTTTACTTGCAATCCATGCTCAACCATTTGCCCAATAGAATCCAAATTCTTTGTAATGTTAAAAAGGTTGGAAATCATACATATGTAATATCTCAAGATAGGATTTTGGAGGTCTCGTTCTTCGAACAACCCTTGATTTAAGCTTTATTATTTTCCTAGGTTTCAATGAGGTGAGCTTTGACTAGACTTCAGGCTCCTCCTGATAATGTGACCTATTAGAGGAGTTCTTGGTGGAGCATGGATTATCAATCAACTCTATGCTATGGGATGAATCAGAGGAGAGGACAATAACACTCATTTCTCCAATTTACTAGCAACAAACAATAAGAAGCATCAGTTGAATGCATTAGTAGTGCTAAGAAGCACACTTACCAACATCCATTCTGGTACTCATAATGTAGGTTGATCTTTACAAGCTTAATATTGTCAATTGAATAAGAAGCACTCTGCATTTAAGATCCACATGGTAGTAAAAAATATTGATAAGTGTTTTTCAGTTATTAAAATCACTGTTGATAATGCTAAGGTTGAGAAAAATGAAAATGAGTGAGCTTGAAGCTCCCTAACTATGGCTACCAGAAACCCACAGTTAGAGTTTGGCTCATAGCAACCAGCACAAGAGGAATTTCTCCAAACCCTCTTAGAGGGAGATGGCCCACTGGGGGGGGTTTTGAAAGCCTTATGGTGGGGCCACCTCAATCATGCTCTCTACTAGTCATGGTTTAGACCGCCTGCAAATCTGCATGAATTTCTGCATTTTCAACAACATCTTCCTCCTGTGTGGCCAGTGTGGGGGTTTGTGGTGTTGGGCTTCTGTGCCTCTAGTTGGGGAAGAGTTCCTTAGAAGAACCCTTGAGCTGAAACCTCCTCCTTTTTTCTCCCTAAGTCCTCCATCAGAGGTGGGTCTGACTGTGGATGTGGTGGTCAAGAGGTAAGAGGTAGAAAATGAAGGCTCATGTGCACTTAATGATGTAGGGAAGCTGAGGGAAGTTGAAAGATCAGAGATGGCTTTGATACCATGTTACAAATCAGAGTTGAAAGAATGAGAGAGTGTGCACAAGAGGGAGAGAGAGAGATCAAGTAAAGAATAAGATCTTGCTTAGTCAGTTGTTCAAGGTACAACTAGTACACTCTCCTAAACAGTGAGTGTGTACTTTAGGTTGTTTATATAGCTTGTGGAGGAGTTAGGGTTAGGGTTTCCCCTTTCTCCCCTGTCCTCCAGTACATTTACACCTAGCTATCCTTATCCTCTCTAGTATAAGGAGAGTTCCCATACTTACTTCTCAACATTAAGGGGGGGGGGCCTCGAGATTTTGGACCCCACCCCCCTCATGTTGTGCCCCCCCCAAAACTGCTAAGGATCCTCACAACACAAGGGGAAGTCCTTGAGGTTTTGAAACCCCCCCTCAATTTTTCTGGGTCCGCCTTTAATGATGGTGTTTCTCATACATTTGTGCTTGCATATATGGATGCTACATAGGTGTAGCATATGGAGGGGATGCCTCGAGGAGTGAAGCCAGTCTCCTAATGCTTCGACATAAGAGCCTATTAGTATTGAAGGCACTCCTAGTGCTCTAGCACAAGAGCCTAGGAGTAGTGGATGTAGTCCTAAGGAGATGCTTGTAGATTTTCTTGGTCAAGTGGGAAAGAGCATCTGCTACTACTAGCACAAGTATCCCAGGTGTTTTCTATCACTGCCTCTATGGAGGAATGGATCAAGGCCTCACGAGTCCACCTCAAGGAACATGAGGCCACTTTTTTGGAGCAGACGTCTACTACTAGAGAGGTTCCTATCAAGGGCCTACAGTATGCTCACATGAATGATGCCTTATTAATAAGCCCTAAAGAAAAAGGTTCTATAGGGTAGTGCTAAGGGTTCCTAAGGGCATGAAGAAGGTAGATCTACAATGCCATGCACACAATAAGAAGTGCCTTCTCATCAAGTACTTTCATGGGTTTGTATGCTTTCTGCATTGGTTGCTAGGGGATGAATGGAAAGATCCTATCCAAGACCTAGAAAGAGATAGAGGGGCTGCAAGAGGTTTCATAGCTAGTAGATGTGGCCAATGTGAGAGGAAGCAAAGTGCTCAACTTGATGTTGAAGCTTTGAGAAGGGAGAACACAAAGGTGGTGGGTTCTATTGTTGAGCAATAGGTTGAGGAGGATGTTGGTGAAGTTCCCACATCTCTGTTCCCCTCCTTCCCTATTGGCAAAAGGCAGTATATTCTCCTATCCAATAGCTAGGCCCTTTTTAACATTAGGGAGGACAACTACCTAGCCCTTGTTGCAAAGAATCTAGAAATATATTCTAATATATTTTGTACCAAATTGGGATAATTATTTGCTTGTGGATTCAAATGTCAAGGAAATGGAATACCTCTCTACAACGCATAAAGACTTTGACTATGATATACAAGGATGCACTCTGATGTGAGTTATCCATTCCTTCAGAGGAAGAGTTCAAGGTAACACAAAAAATTTGAATGCTTCTCACTTGGGTAGATCAAACAAAGACTTGACTGCTAAGTCCATGCAAATCAGCCAATCATCCATTCAAATATGGAGTGGGGAGTTATTCATTTCAGATGAAAATTAGAAGTTTTGTTTCACAAACTATGTTCATTTGGATACCATATTGATTTCCAAATTTTTTTTCCTAAGACTCACTAGGTTTGTTTGCTATTTTTTAGCTTATCGTGTACAAATATGGTTTCATTGGCCGTGCAAGTGGAAAACCGAAGGGAGGTTTAGGCAATGACTTTGCCTTGGTCATTACATCAAAGACCTCACCTTTCCAAAGTTCATTGCATTCCACCACAAGTTCTCAAGGAACAATGTAGAGTTTCCTCTTTTTGCATCAAAGACCCTGTCAAGATATCTTGGAGGGCATCCTATTAGGTGGAACATAGATAAGATATTGTTTTTGGAGAAACAGGAAGCTATAGGCATCGTTTGGGCTGATGAGTGGGATCAAGGATCCCAGTATGCTTGCAAAATATTGGAAAAAGGCGATTGCTTAGAAGTATATAAATTCCAAAAATTGATCAATAGTCTTAAAATGAACTAGAGCAACAATTATAAGAAGAAGCTGGGCCATCTTCAAAGAGGCCAAGAGCAGAGGAGTGAGCTTCATTATTGTATACTCAAGAATAATGGTTTTCTTAAAAAAGTGAGTTGTATATTTGTTATATAAAATGTTTCTTCCAAAAATAGATAATTGATAAGTGTTCCTCTCTATCAAATTTTTACAAACACCTCAAGTATTTACGAGAAAACGTTGGTTATGGGTATCCAAGTTTTTCCTTGCCTTTGTGTAGTTTGTTGCCACATAGTATGTTTGCTTCATGCATCAGAATTCTCCCACGATTCTTTTCTTCATTGTCTCTCCAAAAGTTGCATTGCTTTGTTGATTTCAAATGTTCTTAGTGCTTCTTTTCTATTAGCTCTATGGACAAGCTTTTTGTATGTCCATTGGTGTAATTCTTCTAAATTGTTGGCTTTCTCTACTATCTCGCCAACCATGTCTTGTATGGATGAAATAGCCAGTACGCCCTTGATAATGGGTTTTCTCTATTCCTTGATTTGACCAGTTGTAGAACTTGATCATTCACTTGTTTTCGCATTCTTTTGAGTGATGTTGGGTTTGGCAATATCGATCCTTGTAGCTTAGATTCCTTCAACTTCCTGTAAAGAGATTTCTAATATCTTTTGAGTGATGTTGGGTTTGGCAATATCGATCTTTGCAGCTTAGATTCCTTCATCTTCCTGTAAAGAGATTTGTAAATAGCTATCTGTATCCCTTGCTGGATATACATGCCTCATCCAACAAAGCTTGCATATCACTTGAGCTAAGTTGACTTCCTCTTAGGAAAATCTCAATCTCTTGTTTTGTAAGATTTTGATACTTTGGATCCTTCAAGATTGATTTGATAGTTTCCTTATTTAGAAGCATTTTAAAGTGTTCAATTGATGCCTACATGCTTGAAGTCATTTATTCATTGGATTGTAGGATATCCTTGTATTCACAATAAAAAATGTTCATTTATCATAAATTATTTTACAAATACTTTATGAGATGGTGAAAAAAGTAACAAAGAGCTTACTTACTTCAATGCATGTATTCTTTTCTTAATACCACTACTTTGTAGCTTCATGTTGTCTTAAATATTTCAAAGTATCCTAGATCATTTGCAAACCCCCAATATTGTTTCTTTAAGCCTCAATTGATCTCTTTGTTTCTCCAGCTCTAAAATAGTCTCCTTGTTCTGTAGTAATTTGTGCTTACATTACTCTAATGCTTGCCTCAAAGAGGCATTCTCCTTCTCTAACAAATCTCTTTCTAACTTGTGTGCATTGCTAATGGCATCCAAATATTGAGTGTATTCTAAGAGGCCATTATAACCATTTCCAACAAAGCTTACTAATTAATATCCCTAAACTCAGGCACGGAGTTATGAAAATGATCATTTGGATACAGTTTCCCATCAATCCATAGATCTATATTCCTCTTTCCTTGCAATCTACAAAGTTCTTTGGATGTAGAAGACATGAGACAAGGTTTGTTTTTCTTACTTAATGGCTCATACTCTCACAATCAAGTTCGACATGGAGGTGATATGTCTCTCTCCTGTATCTTTTTAATGATGATTCAAACATCGCCGTCTCCCTTTATGATGTTGATTCCACCCCATCCATCTCCATTTGTGGTGTTGATTCTGCCCCAACCATCCCTATTGATTCCATCCCATCCATCTTCGTTTGTGATTTTGATTCTGCCCCAACCATCCCTATTGATTCCATCCCAACCATCTTCGTTTGTGATTTTGATTCAGCTTAATCCATCCTTGTTTGCGATGTTTGTGAAGTTTCTTTCAAAAAAATGAAGGAGAACACATGGAAATCTTCCTCACGTAATGGGGCAGGCACAACTCAGGGTTTCACATAGTCTTTTGTCTTGTCTTTTGATAAAAAAGATATTATTTCATTAATTTCAATCGATTCACATACAAGCCATCAAGTTTTGAGCATTCGGCACTTAATTCCAAGAACTAACCTCTAAACTCTTAATTAAGGCTAACTAACAACTTAAAGACTATGGGCTAATTTTTGTATTTGAAAAAAATGAAAAAATCTTGAAAATTTTGAATATTTAGCCATTTTTATTGATTTTTGAATTACCTCTCTCTATGTTGAGGTGGACTTTCTTACTAGGCCCAAACTTGAGTCCAAATCTCCCCACTAGACAAATTCAAAACCTCCATGAAGAATGCCTGGGGTGAAAAAATTTTCACACACTATATGGTAAGAAGTTTCTTCAATTAAGAAAAAAAATTGAGTGAAAGGGAAAGCAAATATGAGGCTTCAGTGACACTTGCAAAAGGGGTCACTACCAAGTAATATAGGGCCCTTCCTCTCTGAGGAAGGTGCTTTTTTGGCTTAGTAGTGCCCCTTCCTAGAAACGAGGTGCCCAATATTGCAACTTACTAAATTCAAGGTACATGATGAAAAGGGGTCACTACCATGCAAAATGGGGGCTTTCCTCATTGATATAGGGGCCTATTTTGCTTGGTTCTGACCCTCTACCCAACACTCCAACTTACTCCGTTCAAGGTAGAAGATAAGTAAATGACATAGATAATTGATTGAAATAAACTCACAATCAAGTAGATAGCACTTGAGTTTTTTCAAACATCATATGGAGCTTTAGTAGGCCTTGAACTTATTTCTTAGCACTTAACTAATTCCATCTATTTTCTTATGCACAATATATTATTTATAGTCTTGGTCCCTAGTTTGTAAGGCATTACATGATTTTGTCCATTTTGTCCACCTAAGGAATGGATAAGTCTCATTACTAGGCAAGGACCGTATACTTTAGGCATACATGACACAATGGTGGTGCACATGTTGAATGTCGAAAAGACTATTATTTTTAGCTAGTTTTTGTTTGATTTTTTGGTGGATTGATGGATTTTTTGATACTTTGAAAGTGTTTTGAAGTGTGTAGGAATGGATTGAGTAGCTTTGAGACTCTCATAATGTTTTTAGCTGAGTTATGATGTACTGATTGGTTTTGTGATGTGTCTATTTGGTTCTAATGGGTCTATTTTTGCTCTGTTTTTGTCTTTTTTTTTTTTTTGAGAGGTTATTATTGTAAGTAAATGGTTTGAGGAATTATTGAAAGTGTGTTGGATGGTTTTTGATGGGTTAAGTTGGTTTTGATTTGAACTATATGGTTTATATACCTTCTCTAGATATTCTATAATGTAATATTGAGCTTCTGTATGCCTAAATTTGGTGTCTTATATATGCTTTTGTAAGTTTTCTGATGGATGGATGTTTATCTTAGGGATTTTATCTAATCTTGGGAAGAGAAGAATTGAAGATCTTAATAGCTTGAAGAAGCAGAAGAACTAGATGGTGAAAACTTAAACTAAAGAGACTGAAGTGATAGTGACATTGATGAGCTCTCAAGGGTCATTGTAGTAGCTCTAGTGCCCCTTCATATCACACATACCTCTTGGGAGGGATATCCACAACCAAGAGAGGATTTTTGAGTGTGATTCTTTGTTATCCTCATGGACTATTGAGAGAGAGCATATGTGAGGGAGATAGTATATGAGATATAGTACATTTCTATGAAGAAACATTATATCTACATGAGAGAGATTGAGAGAGAGACTATAAAGATGATGAAATATAAACACTATGTGATGAATTATATTCAAAATTGATTATTCATTTGTGTCCTTTTATTCTTTGATGGTGTCTATGAAGAATATGAAAAATATGTTGAAGTTTTGTTGTGATAAGTCCATTGGAGATTTACTATATGATGTTATGTGAAGATTGGTTGTTCTTGGTACTTTTTTTCTTCTTTTGGTTGATTAAAGTATGAAGAACATGCTTGTTGATGTGACAAGATAGATTTTGTTACAATGGTTTCCTCTTTTTCTTGATGTTCCTCTTGGGTCTCCATGTTTTTAATGCGTTGTTGGAAAAACTATCATCAACAACAAGCACTAATAGAGATTGAAAATGGAAGCATTGACATTATTGAAGAGGAAGAAAAGCAATGGAATATTATAGAATTCCTACTACTGTTGAAGAATTGGAGCCCTTTCTACAAGAAGTGCATTTCTCAATGGCAAAAACATGTCACTATTTTAATGCGGGATCTATATGATAGATTGATTCCATTGTCTTCTGAAGCTATAGAAAGCTGTATCATTATAGTCAACTATTTCTCATAAAATTGAAGAGCAAAACATGAATGAATGAGTATCAATGGAAGATTTAGCCTTCATTGAAGAATTTCTAGACATCATTAAGTGGAAGATTGTGAAGAAGCTTTAAGAGTCTTTGTCAATGGAGGTTCACAAGAATAAGAAAGAAAATAGTTGGGACTTGTTTGTGGATGTACAATAGCAAGATACATGGGATGCTTGGTGTACTGAAAACCTTCTATTGGTTCAATTGGCAACCCACTAGAAGCCAATAGACAGACTGTTCTTCATAACCTATACTATTAAAACCCTCCAAAGTTGGTATTATCAAGATAATAGTACTATGGCTATCCTCAGAAGAATAAATTTTGATACCTTCAAATATGAATATATTTCCCTTTGCAGTTTGGGATGAAGACATGCAGGCTATAGAAATCCCATATGCACAGAAAGGGAAAACTGTACTTATCCAACAACTATAAAGCATTGTGCTTGACTACCACTTTTGATAGATGAACGAATACATGATGATGCTTTTCTTTATCAGTTAGTGTCAGTCTTGTACTTGTTAGTCCTACACAAGATTGTGTTTATGAGTCCAAGCTTCCATCTTGGAACCTAATTCACTTGTGTAACATTTGTGTTCTTTAGTCAATGTCATTATGAGTTTAGTCTATGCTTACAAGCCACCATAGCCATGCTCTAGATCCCGCGTATTTTGACAATAGCAACTCATGCAAATTCCTAGAGAATAGTACAATTTGCTATGCTTTGAGGCTTGATTTCTTGATAGGGATCTACTAAGTTTGCTATTTATATTTCTCTTACTCGAATAGTATTATAAGTTGCTATGCCTTAGACTCAAGTTGAGTATTTTGAATAGCTCACACAACTGGTCTAATTATTCATCCACTTATTTCTCCTTGAGGAGGCTTGTACCTTAAAGACGAGTGACATCTTAGCTATATTGAAGTTTATAAAAGAGGCACTCTATCATAAGTGCCATATTAATTAAGACATTATATTTAGGGGGAAGGGTCATGTAAGAATTATTGGAAATGCAATTTGCACTTGTTAGAGAAAACTGGCTCACTATTAGTGTAGTGGCGATGTGTTGAGACTAGGCTTGAATTAAGACAAATGAAGGAATATTTTCATAATTGGATAGACCAAAGTTCATCCATCACCTTACGGTTTTGGTGGCTAGATGGCTAACCCAATCATGGGAAACTTCCAGTTAAGCACGCACTAGCGTGAACAATATTCGGATGGGTGGCCTCTCGAGAAGGGGAGATACAAGGCCCCCACCCAGTTTGTAACTTGGTTTTAGAGCTTAGGTTGTTGAGATTGGGTTGCACTAGGACCTCAACCAAGGTGTGACTTGAGGAGGGTGTTGGAAATGCAATCCACACTTGCTAAAGAAAACTAGCTCACTATTGGTGTAATGGCAATGTGTTGAGACTAGGTTTGAATCCTAGGCCAAATGAAGAAGGAATATTCTTTTACTTGGGTAGACTAAAGGTCATCAATCATCTTAAGGTTTTGGTGGCTAGATGACTAGCCCAATTATGGGAAACTTTCAGCTAAGCACACACTAGCGTGAATAATATTTGGATGGATTACCTCCCAAGAAGAGGAGGTATAAGGGCCCCCACTCAATTTCTAATTGAAGGAGCCGATACACAGATGAGGTCAACCTAGGTGACATAAACCACATCCTTTTAGAGAGGAGTATGGAAGTTATCCAGTGTTATCCAAAATAGGCACTCTACCTTAGGTGTCAGACTTATTACTACATTAGAATTGGGAATTTTTTTTATATAATAGTAAGCAAATATAGATCTTAAGTGTTATAGATTAGCATTATTCCACTCTTTGTGGTGTGAACAGAGACATTCTGGGTTTAACATTGCCTATTAGCTAGTATTATAGATCTTATTTTTACTCAAGTGAGCTCAACGTAGCTGGTATAGTAACTTGGAGGTCACCACCCTATTTATGATATTCATGTTAGCACTAGTTCACAAATCATCTACTTATTATGATGCTAAGCTTCATGCTACATGGTTATCCATGTTCCATGCTTAACAATTGTAGAGAAATAATTACCATCCTATACTAGAGTATCTGTGTTCAAGGTCTAAAATTTTAATATTTTTAGGAATTCAGATTATTACTAAAATTCATTCAAAGAAATAAGCGTACCAATAGTATAATCCAATTAATATCCTTCACAATAATAAAATTTATAGTGAAAGATTCACTTAGTCTTGCTTCATAATATTAGAGTGAGCATCCTAGAATTGATCTTACAATTTGGATATGTAGATAGCCATTCATTAAACTATGCCATGTCACAAACTTGGTATTGATCTTGCAGTCTATCAATAGATTGGCTATGCAAACAACCACACAATTTTAAATTATGTAATATCACCAATATGTTGAGATGGCAAGCTCAATATGTGCGGACATTGATGATGGACCGCCGGGTCCGCACATCTACACTTAGCATGTTGGTGGTCATTATGATACTCACATGGCTACTGACTTATCACTTATTATATTTAGTTTGTTACACCTACCTACAGTTGGCAAAGACATAGCACCAATCAATTAGTGTAGTTGGTTATGCACTATTTGACTTAGTAGGCCACTTTTCTTTATGTTATATTTTATCTATACTTTGTGTACATTTTATAGTGTGTGGAAGAAGAAGAAAAAACCAGCAAGAAAACGTTTTGGCCTCCATCTCTCTTCTTGTGTTCTTGAGTGAGCTTCCTCTTGTGTATACAGTGTGTGTTTGGCACCGCAGCTCAAGCAAGTTCTCCCACCACGCGATTCTTGACATGGTATCAGAGCCGCGCCACTGAGAGAGGCTGATTTGGAAGGCTAAAGTGAAGGAGAAGAAGCAAGGTTTGAGCAAGCAAGCCACGGGTAAGAAGCTCTCCCATTCTTTCACTCTCTCTCTTGGATAGTGCCTATGGAGGCACCGGAAGCAGGGTCGAGAAAAAATCTTAGATTGCTGTGAGATTTGGTGTGCGAGCAGATCATTGTATATTCTACAGTTATTTTGGGCGTTTGAGGCCATTTCAGGCCCCGTTTTAGAGCCGCAAGGTTGCGAACAACAGTTTCAGGGTACATTGTGATTTCGACTATATTGATTGAAAGTGGGTGCATAGGTTATAGATTGCAAATTTGTAATTTTTGAGGTGTTTTTCAGGAAGAAAATATAAGGTTTATCTGCAAACAGGTTTCATATTACATGTACTATTGAGCAATCAGTGAAAAAGTTTGCTTGGCATAGTGCTGTGCACGTGTTGTGAAAGACTGTAGAAGACTAGCTTGCTATGCTGTATCCTTGTTTGTGATAATGGCAGATAATAGTGAAAATCCCATTATTGAGAAGCTCGATAAGAACAACTACCCTTCATGGAAGTTCCGTGTGACGAACTTCCTCATTGGAAAGGGCCTTTATGAGTTTGTCTCAGGTGAAGAAAAGGAGCCAGAGCTGGGTATCCCTGCGACTACTGCAGATGAATTAAAAGCATGGAAAGAGTGGAATGTGAAAGATAAAAAGGTGATGTACTGGTTATCTGCAGTCATTGATAATACTATGTTGGGACATATTAGGAATGTAGAAACTTCACATGCAGCTTGGACAATTTTCGAGAGTATGTTTTCAGTAAATACAAAGCCACGAAAGATTCAACTCAAGCAAGAGTTGGATGCCTTGAAGAAATGGAAAATATCTATCAATGAGTGTGTGTTGAAGGTAAGGAGCATTGCAGATGCTTTAGCAGCGATTGATGCAATGTCGGATGATGATGATTTGGTTTCATCCACTCTGAGTGGCCTTAACAATGAGAAGGCATGGAAATCATTTGTTACTTCAGTATATGTACGGAAGCCATTCCTAGATTTTGATGAGTTGATCTCTCTCATGATTACTAAAGAGATTAATATGCAAGGTGATTCATTTGAAAGAAATGGTGAATAGGTCCAAGCATTTTACTCAAGTTCAGGAAGGGGACGTGGTAGATCCTCTTTGAGAGGCTGTGGTATGGGACATGCTGGCGATAACCAGCAAAACAGGTTCAATCAACAGTTTGGTGAAATGCAGGTTTTTGGAGACAGAGGAAACTTTCGAGGCAGGGGGAGCTCTAGAGGAATAAGTGGATGGCAGAATAGAGGTTCTGGAAATTCTGCTATTCTTTTCCATTATTGTGGCAAAACAGGCCATATTGCAGCCCATTGCTATGCAAAGAAGGATGATATTCGCAGTGGTAAATTGCAGCAAGGAAACTATGCATCGTCTTCACGACAGAATGAATACAAAAATGAGTGTCTATTTGTGATGCAGCATATGATGAATGCAGTTACAGGAAAGGGGACATATGATGATGTATGGTATATCAATTTAATTGCATCTAATCATATGACTAGTCCTGTTGAATGGTTTGAAGAGATGCAGGACTTACAAAACCCAGGTTATGTATAGACGGGTGATGATTCATGCCACCCAATTTCACACATTGGAAAGGTTCCCTTGTCCTTGTATGATGGCCAGACAAAGAGTTTGATAGATGTATTACATGTGCCATCAATTACAAAGAATCTAGTATCTGTTGGCCAAATGGTAGAGCAGGGGTTGCAAGTCCGATTCAATGTAAAAGGTTGTTTTGTAGGAGACTTTAATGATAAGTGCAGGTTGGTCGCAAAAGAAAGTAGAGTTGCACTTTGGATGCTGGAATTCCTGCAATGGATGTTGGTATGTATGCTAAAGGAAAAGGAGTAGTTACAGATATTGAAATATGGCATAAATGTATTGGACATGCAAATGTGCAAAGGTTGAAATTAATGCAATCCAGAGGATTTGTTACAGGGTTGCCTTCTTATAGAGTTGTAGAATTGTATAAAGTCTGTGAAGCATGCTAGTTTGGTAAGCAGGCAAGACAACCCTTCTTGCATGATAGAGAAGTGAGTAGAAAAATACTTGATCTAGTGCATACAGATGTTTGGGAGCCTACACAAAATGTATCTCTTGGTGGCAGCAAATACTTTGTCACATTTATTGATGACTGTTCAAGGAAGTTATGGGTATACTTCATGAAGGAAAAAAGTGATGTGTTTGAGCACTTCAAATCTTTTAAGGCAGCTCTTGAAATAGAAACAAGCTTGAAAGTAAAGTGCTTGAGATCAGATGGAGGGGAAGAGTACCTCTCTAATGAGTTCGGTGGCTTCTTGGGGTCTCATGGGATAAAGAGGCAATTTACTTGCGGGTATACCCCACAGCAAAGTGGTGTTGCAGAAAGTAAAAACAGGCATATTGCAGAAGTTGCACGGGCATTAATGGTGGCTGAAAAGAATATGCCCAAATATTTTTGGTCTGAGGCTGTCCATACTACTGTTTACATTATGAACAGAACTCCCACAGTTGTAGTTAATGGGATGACTCCTGAAGAATGCTTTATTGGCAAGAAGCCTGATGTATCGCACTTGAAGGTATTTGGCTGTGTTGCATACGTTCATGTGCCAAATGAGCTATGGAAGAAGCTTGATCCAAAGGCAGAAAAATGTGTTTTTATTGGATACTCTTTGGAGCAGAAAGGTATCGCGACTATAACCCTGTCACAGGTGAGTTTAAAGTGAGTAGGGATGTTATCTTTGATGAGATGGGAAGTTGGTTTACACCTATTGGTTATGTTTTGGATGATGATAATGATCACGACAGCTATGTGCAGAAAGATAAACAAGAGTCACAGAGTCTTAGTGGACCAGAAACATCATCTGCTACTATACCTACAGTGAGCCCTTGGTCTGGGAGACTAAGGAGTAGCCCCACATCTTCAGGTGGATCTATAAGTGTTGCAGGAAAGGACAAAGGAAAGAAGAAAGTGCTGGATGATAATGATGCATCTACTAGTCATTTGGGATTAGATGGAGATTCTAGCGGTTCGGAGAGCTTGGATGATGAGCTTGGTATTCCTTCTATCAGGAAACCAGGTGTATAGAGAGCTCATAGTAATGTAAAGGATCCATTGAGTGATCCGATGGCACGCAGATCTAGCAAGGTCAAATACCCTGTTAAAAGTTTTGGTTTTGAAGGTTATGCAGCTCACCATTATGCTTATATGGTGAAACTAGTTGAGGATGTTAAGCCCACTTGTTTTGAGGATGCTGTTGGTCATGCTCATTGGGATGTAGCAATGGATGAGGAGATGGCTGCATCAGAAGCCAATACGACTTGGGATTCGGTACCCTTACATAAGGGTAAGAAAGCTATTGGTTGTAAGTGGATTTACAAAGTCAAGCATAATGTAGATGGTTCAGTTAGCAGGTATAAAGCTAGGTTGGTTGCAAAAGGCTATGCTCAAACATATGGCATAGATTATGAAGAGACATTCAATCCAGTTGCTAGGATGGCAACTGCTAGATATGTAATTGCCTTGGCAGTAACCAAAGGTTAGAGTTTGCAGCAAATGAATGTTAAGAATGCCTTCTTGCATGGTGAATTGCAAGAAGAAGTGTATATGGAGCAGCTAGCAAGTTATGAGGATTTAGAGCATCCCACATATGTGTGCAGGTTAAAGAAGGCACTCTATGGGCTGAAGCAAGCACCTAGAGCATGGTCTGACAAGATTGGAGAGTATCTTGTCAATATTGGATTTTGTATTTCTGATGCTGGTCAATCAGTTTATGTGAGAAAGGGAGATGCAGGGTTGGTCATCATAGTCATCTATGTGGATGACTTGATTATTACACGTGACAGTGACAATGGGATTGCTGAAGTTGAGGACTTCTTGAAGAAGAAGTTTGAGATGAAAGATTTGGGTGAGCTGAGATACTTTCTTGGTATTGAGGTGATCAGATGTGATGATGGTATATGGCTATCCTAAAGGCAGTATGGCTTGGATATGTTATCCAAGTATGGTATGACAGCATGTAAGCCCCTTTCAGTACCATTGGAGCAAAATGTGAAGTTGAGTGCTGATGTTGGGGATGTGATAGAAAACCCTACTATGTTCAAGAGGATAGTAGGAAGTTTGATTTACATGACTATCACAAGGCCAGACTTAAGCTATGCTGTTGGCCTTGTCAGTCAGTTTATGCAGATGCCTAGAAAGTCTCATTTGGATGTTGTTAGACGTATATTGAGGTATGTGAAGTCCACTTTACATTATGGAATTATTGATGAGGCAAGTAAGGACATACAGGTCTTTGAATACACAGATGCAAATTGGGATGGTAGCATGTTAGACAGAAGATCTACAAGTGGATTCATGTTTTCCCTTAGTAGTGTAGCAGTTACATGGAGCAGCAAAAAGCAACCTACAGTTGCTTTATCGAGTACAGAGACTGAGTATAGAGGTGCTGCTTTGGCAGCATGTGAGGTGGTATGGCTGCAAAAGTTATTAGATGATTTGCACGTGCATGGAGATGGTCCAATTGTCATTCATTGTGACAATCTGAGCAACATATAGCTAGCTAGGAATCCAATGTTCCATGCTAGGACAAAACACATTGAGGTGCACTACCACTTTGTGAGAGAGAAGGTACTTGAAGGAGAGATTGACTTGGTATATGTCAGCACATAGGATCAGATAGCTAACATTTTCACAAAGGCATTGGGTGCAGAGAAGCTTCAAAAGTTCGGAAGCTTACTTGGAATTGTAGAGATAGAGTTGAGCTTGAGGGGGAGTGTTGAGATGGCAAGCTCAACATGTGCAAACATTGATGATGGACCGCCTGGCTAGATGGGTCCACACATCTACACTTAGCATGTTGGTGGTCATTATGATACTCACATGGCCATTGACTTATCACTTATTATATTTAGTTTGTTACACCTATCTCTAGTTGGCAAAGACATAGCGCCAATCAATTAGTGTAGTTGGTTATGCACTATTTGACTTAGTAGGCCACTTTCCTTTATGTTGTATCTTATCTATACTTTGTGTACATTGTATAGTGTGTGGAAGAAGAAAAAAAAACCAGCAAGAAAACGTTTTGGCCTCCATCTCTCTTCTTGTGTTCTTGAGTGAGCTTCTTCTTGTGTATACAGTGTGTGTTTGGCGCCGCAGCTCAAGCATGTCCTCCCACCACGTGATTCTTGACACAATAGCTGCATTGATCTAGTCTACCATTATGCTAAATTTTGTAGGAGATCTGGTTGATTTAGACTTTCCAAGGATTTAAGCCAATCACTATAAATCATACTATTACTTAATGGTTACGCAATGTTCAAGTCTTGATACCAAATTATTAAACATTTTGATATCTAATCTACAGCATACAAAGCCAAATATCTAGAGATTTATCCAAAAAAAAACTTTGCATAGTAATCAATGAGGTTTTTTCATATCTAAAGTAGTGAATTGTATTCTTTTTCACTTTTATTTCATACACTTAAAGTGTTTAGCTTGGCATTTCAATTGCCTAAAAGGGTTTTAGACTTGTTGTGTAATAGGTCTAGGCCAAAGGTCACTCATCTACCTAGCTAGGATTAGGTTGTTGTAATTTAGTTCATAAGTTAATTGTATGCAATCATCAAATACTTCATTAAGGGGGTTATTACAACTACATTAGTACTTAAACCCAAATCTAGTGGGTTACTAGTAGAAATGTAATACTCCACCAGTTTAAACATTCTTTCATTCTCCCAATCAGTAGTTGGAAAATTAGAGCCAATTCCAGCAAGCCACTACAAGAATCCAAATGATCAGCAATTAGGGACATTGATATAGTTTTATCAACATATATGTTGTTGTTTTGACAAATTTTTTATTTATAGTTTAGTATTACTAGCCAAACGACTAATTTCTAGTAGGTATAGATGAGTCAGAAAGAGAATAGTACGAAGGTTTCTCCAAAGTATCCAATCACTTTGAGGTACTTAGTTAATGTTCAAGTAGCAAAAGTAAGAGATGCATTATGCAAGTATTTCTTTTTACAAGGTCCATATCAATATATGAATGCATTTTTTTAATAAGCTACTACTATGCCATACATCCTACAACTGTATTTATTCATCCTACCTTTATGTTGAATTTAATAGGGTAATATATGTATTTTGATATCCTATATAGCTAGGTAAAGTACCCTAAAATTTCCTAATCACTAACATGCTTATTATGTTTAGAGAGTTCCAATAACTAGTCTGAGAACAAAATCTAGAGAAAGATTAAACCAAATGGATCAAAGACCAATGCTCTGATACCACTTGTCATAAGAAGAGGGTTGAGAGCCTGAGGATTCCACCTTATAGAACATGTAAGATACCATGTGAATTCAAAGAAAATGTTACTTTATTTAGTAAAATTTACAGGATTATATTTACAAAAGTGGTTTTTAAAATATAATTTGAAAAAACTTGTAAGTTCACTAAAGTAAGAGGGATCATTTTATAGCCTTATAGAATGAAAAGAAATGGTATTTATTAGCATCCTTTGAACACACGTTATGTAGATGGTTTTTAATAGGTGCACCCCCTAGGGTTGAGAGGTAAGAGAAAGAAGATCAAAAGAGACAATGGGCCCCATTGATATTGACTTGGGTTGTGATTGGCTGAAACATTTGGGTAAAATTGCTATGGAGTTCTCTTAGCTCTACATGGAGTTTATGATTGTAATGCTTCCACACAATAAAAGTTAGTAATACTTCCACACAATATAAGTTAGTTGGTTAGTTCAAAAGTTAGTTATTCAATTAATAAGTTAGTAAGGTTACTAATTAAAGATTAACTAAAGTAAAAAAATTAACTAACATTAATAACTAAATAACATTTAAAAAAATTAAATAAAATCGAGGATCATAACCCAATATTTTTTCCAAATTAACAAGGCCTGTAGCCACCCATCATGGAAGTTACCACATGAATGAGAGTTATGAGCCATATTAGTTATTAGTGTCAATGTGTATAGTATGGATGGTCCAAAAATATTAGATTTTTGGACAAGACTAGCATATTTTAGATATTATTTATTATAAATATCCTAAAAAGATACGAAAGATTCCTAAAACACAATGTCATGTTTTTAAAAAGAAAGTAAGTGATTTTTTTCAACCAATTTTGGAAATTTAATGAAAAAGAAAGGATTGGCGAAATCGCACATGTCACTATCATAGTTTACATGCAGCACTTTGAACATGGAGAAAAAGGAGTGATCTGGAAGATTTCTAATCAAGTGTCTTGGAGTTTTACCCCCCTTTCGGAGCCAATGGAATGATCAAATTTGTGTTTTGAGCATCAGATTGCGTCTTAGAAGTTTTGGATTGCTGATTTTTCCAAGATCCCCTCCACAAAGAGCTCTTCTTCTCAACCGCCACAACCCATCTTCTCTTGTTTAGATATAAATATGAGGCATGGGGAGCAGTTTAGAGAAGCACAAGGAAACCTCGAGAGGCTACGAGAGAGAGGTAGAGAAAGGGAGGTAGAAGGATACCCCTCTAAGAGATTGAGAGAGAGAGAGAGAGAGAGAGAGAGAGAGAGAGAGAGAGAGAGAGAGAGAGAGAGAGAGAGAGGAGTTACTCCAAGAGGCTGCAAGGGAGAGAGTTAGCTCAATCCCCCTATCTTGGTCTTTGACTAAGCCATCTTCTCTTACGCTCTCCCATCTCAAAATATTCCACCTTTATTTCTCGAATCCACTTGCGAAGGATGGCTCCAAAGCGACGAGGTCGCATGACCATGGGAACCACTGTCAACCGGTCATGGAACGGGTATTGCCAGAGATACGCGAGTGCCCGAGGTTGTCAGAGTTGCCACTACCAAAATGGAACATCGGGTGTGGCAAACGCAAGCACGAGCAAATACAAAATTTACAATGTCATCGTGCCAAACCAGGTTATTTATTACTAGGTTATTATTTCACCACATAAAGTAATTACATAAAATATTAGCTTCTATACTTACAAAAATTAGCAGTTTCATCTAGAAATCATACTAGTACACACATAAACGATTAATTACTATGAATTGTAGCTAGATTAATTGAGATTCTAAATCATAGAATCATGTTGAAGATAATTGCCAAAGGTTATTGCACATATGTCTTTATGTGCGTTCAATATAGTTATGGTCAAATGTGACAAGGTTAAGTGTTGACTAACACTTAAAAAGTGAAACTCTATTTAAAGGATCTATAAGTCATCTTGTTAAGTTATTGGCACAATATATTTCTTTAAGGAATTTCTTTTATGTTGGGTAAGATAGCCCAAACAGGAAATTCATGCCTTGCTTAACATTTTGTAAGAGATGCACTCAACACTTCTTTATTGGGAGGATAATCCTCATTAGAATGTAAGGTTACCTTGGGGTAAGGTTTACCTTGGCTATAAAAGCTATGAATTGCACAATGGTGTGATTGTCATTGCATCGTTTGATATACATTTGAAAGGACTGTTTGTGTTTGCTAGAATCTAGATCTCTGATTGAAAATATTAACCAACAGGATAAATGAAAGGATCACGCCAGGCTACCCCCATGCTAGGTACGTAATCCTACTCCAAGGGGGTCATGGTTATTGCTTCGTGATGCTTAGACCGGCTTCATTATTGAAAGGTCTTGTCCGTAGGGATAGTCTCAGGCAGTAGGAAATGTGGCTACTAAGGGGGCTCTGGCTGTAAATCCTACATTGTTCCTGTTCCTAGAATTTGATGAGGCCCTTCGTGACCTAGGATGGGATCCTGGAACCCTAAATACTAGTTAGAAGGGTGGAATCTTGGTGGACAGAAAACCCTCGTGGAATTTTTTGTATCTTTCGTATGGTCGAAAAGATAGAAATTATAATGAATTTCCAATATAATAAAGAAGTTTGTTTTATTCAAGGCTTGTTTGAATTGTATGTATATCTATGAGATCAATTACGTGAAGGAACATGTGATTTAATGGACTAATCAAGGAAGCTAGTTGTATATGTTCCATCAAATGTGTTGTAGGTAATAAAAAAAATAAAGACGATTCCATCATCAAAGGAAAGTAGATGGGCGTAATCCCTGATGGGTCCATCCAATGGTAGGGTGGTCCTGGTTAGCTCTAGGAGCTTTTTTAAATCAGCAATAGAAAATAGAAAGATGATAAATTGACCAACTAGTCGTTAGGTAGAACCGACTTGCATTGTTTTAGGGGGCCGAAATGGGATTTTGCCTTATGGGTAAGAGGGTTGGCATACCACACTCCCCTCCATCTCCCATTCTCTTTGAACCAAGTGCAATGGCAAATCCACTTTAGATTGAGTAATCTTGTAGAAGTGGAAACTCGAAATTACTAACACTAGCTGGTTGTTAGGTCTAATTCTAGGAACCCAAAAATTTAGGTTGATCATAGTGGGTTCGGCCGAAACTCTTACGTTGCGATGTAGACTCAGTGGGATCTAAGTGACAAACCCCGTGATGTTTCTAGGGAGTGCCGGGCGGCATCATTTGAAAAATCTACTGATGGACTACAAAAAGGTTGGCCTTGGAATGAGCCTGGTGGACACGTCACAATTGGTATCAGAATGCACGTTAGTATAGAATACGATGTAAGCTTAAGAAATAATGTGAGTATCAACCTCTAATATTAATGTTATATAAATTTCAAAAAAATCAACTTGTGAATTATTGAAATTTTCCTAGAATTTTGCATCCATAATAATTTCCAACGAAGCCTAAGAGAAAAAGAATATTTTGAAGCAAGTAAAACTCTAAAACTTGACGGAAAAGGTGAGAATGTGGAAGGTGATGTAGAAATTTAGATCAAATCCATGGAAGTTTATTTTATTGCTACTGGAACTGTCCTAGCCAACCAAGCCATAATAGGTAAGCCAAAATTAATTGGCAAAGCTCAATTCTGGTGGAAGTAGTGGCGCCAAGACCAAGGTGTCCTTGAAAATACCATTACTGGGATTTGTTGAAAGAAATTGTAAGAGGAAAGTATTTACCTCCAGCTTATTGCACCCAAAAGATGAATGAGTTCTTTAATTTTAAGAAAATGGGATTGACCCTGGAAGCATATAACTCCAAGTTTGTTTCTCTTCTTAAATATGCAAGCCCCATGGATACTGTGTCCAAGTTCTACAATGGGCTAAATTATCCTCTGGACACTCGTTTGGAATCAATGCACCCAATAGACCTCCAAGATGCTTTGATTCGAGCTGCTCCTATTGTGCAAGAAGTATAATCAAAGCCTAACAATAATAAGTTATGGAGCTACAATAACGAGAACAAAGGAGAATTCAAAGGTCAAGCTAAAAGAACCCAAGACCAATTTTACCAAGGTCAGAATAAAAAGGCAAAAATTCAATGCAATTGGAAATTTTGTTCCTACCCAAGAAAATAAGGATAGTCTTTAATGAGCCACGACATTCCAGGAGAGATTGTCCAAAGCTTGGTGGAAACCATTGCCAAGGCCAATTTCGAGATCAGGGTAGAGCTTCCTAAGGCCATGGTCAAGTAGCTATGGCAAGAGGAAGAATGTCAAATATTACTAATAGAGAGAAAGACCCTATTATGGAAGAAGATATTGAAAGAGCAACTATTCATGCTGCATTCCATAGGAAAGGTCCAAATCGTCAATATTCGGTAATATAGACACCAACTAGTCATCAAGGTAAATCATTTAAAGTTTTGATTGACTATGCAAGTACACACTCATTTATTTCACCCAACTGTGCTAAGAATTTAGGAATAGATATAGTAAATGCATCAAAATTTCTTGTGGAATTAGAAAATGGAAATGAAGTACTTTCTACATAGAAAATTGCCAAGGTGGAGTTTAACCTAGGAGAAAACCTTTCAAGTATAAGGTTTAGAGTAATGAACTTAGGATTTTATGAATGTTTACTAGGAATGGATTGGCTGATTCCCAACGATGCTCATATCCATTATGGCAAAGGTCAAGTCACATTTCAAGATTTGAATGGTGAAATAGCAACTACACAAGGTGAAACAGGGAAACCTAAAGTTCAATTAGCAAAAGCTTCTCGATTTGTGAAAGGCTTGAAGAAAGGATTACCTATTTACTTGATCAATCTTAATGAGGTAAATCAAGATGGTCAGAGAGAAGAAGAAGCATCGTGGTTAAAAGAGTACACTGACATATTTTGTAAAGAGATAACTGAGTTACCTCTAGAAAGAGAAGTCGATCATGAGATCAAACTTGTTCCAAAGCTGCTCCAGTTGCAACTGCTATAATAAGGGTATATTCAGCCAAGTAGCTCACCATAGGGACCCCCAGTATTATTCCAAAAGAACAAAGATGGAACTTTCCATCTTTATATTGAGAAACCACATTTTCGCATTTTCCTAGAGACAATGAGTACACACAACCTATATGCCAAGAAGAAGAAGTGTGCCTTCTTCAAAAGGAAGATTGAGTACTTGGGATTCATAGTGTCTACTGAAGGTATATCAGTAGATCCTGTCAAGGTCAAAGATGTTCAAGATTGGCCACTTCCAACCACTATGAAGGAAGTGAAAAGTTTTCTAGGTCTAACAGGATGGTATAGGGTATTCATCAAAAACTATGCCCAAACTATAGCACCTCTTATAGACCTACTAAAAAAGAAAGTTACAATTAATTAGACACTAATTGAACAATCTAGCTTTGAGCAACTAAAACATAGTTTGGTAACTCCTCCTATCTTAAGGATACCTGACTAAAGCAAGGGATTCAAAGTTGTCACAGATGTCAGCTCTCATGCATTGAGATGTGTATTATTGCAGGAAGGTCATCCTGTAGCTTATTCTTCAAGAAAGTTGAAAGCCCATGAAAAGAGATATGCTACTCACGACTTGGAGTTGTTAGCTGTGATTCACACTCTCAAATTATGGAGACATTACTTGCTTGGGAATAAGTTTTCCTTAGTCATAGAACATAAAAGTCTTAAGTGGATTTTTACTCAGTTTGATCTTGATATGAGGCAACAGCAGTGGGTTGAAATTTTGAAAGAGTATGACTTTGAAATTAAGTTCAGACCTAGTAAAGAAAATGTAGTAGCAAATGCCCTTAGCCGTAAAGCCTTTCTTAATGCTCTCATAGCCGAAGAACTATCTAGGGCAGAAACTCTGGCTACAATGGTATCAATGCCAACTAATTCTATCATTGAGTTGACTAAGGATGAAGCAAATAAGAACCTAGACTGTTAACAATTGTTTTGGGAAGTTCAGAATAAGGAACAAGATCCTAAACTCAAGACTAAGTATCAAGAAATCTCTACATATGAAGATGAAGGACTTGTTTATTTCAGAATGAGACTATGCATTCCTTCAAGTCAGTTTCTTAAGAGAAGGATACTTTTGGAAGCACATGACTCTCCTTTTTCAAGACACCCGAGATATGCAAAAACTATTAATGTTGTCAAGAAAAGCTACTATTGGCAAAAACTCAAGGGCGATGTACTTAAGTATGTCACTAAATTTCTAAATTGCCAAAGGGTAAAATATAAACATGTCAAGTTACTAAGAAAACTCAATCCACTTGACATTCCCTAGATGAAATGGGAATTTATTAGCATGGACTTTGTAGTTGGGTTACCTTCTATGCAAGGAGGATATAACTCAATAGTGGTAATAGTAGACGTGCTAACAAAGGTCGCTCATCTTATTCCAACAAAAACCAATTACAAAGCTGTAGATATTGCAAGAATTTTTGTAAATATATTTTTAGATTACGTGGGTTATCTAAAAGGATCATTAGTGATCATGATTCTCTTTTTACATCACATTTTTGGAAGAGTTTATTTGAAGCCATTGGAACCCAACTTTATTTCAATAATTCTTATCATCCACAAATTGATGGGCAAACAGAATGAGTTAATCAAGTGATTGAGGGTATTTTGCATGCATATTGCAGCAAGGAACATAAAAGGTGGATTTAGTATCTATCCTTAGTGGAATTTGCTTATAATGCCTCCTATCATCAAAGTATTCAAATGACTCCATTTCAGGCACTATATGGTCAAGATTGCCATATGCCACTTAATTTTTTCAATCCTGCTCTAAGGGTAGAAGCTTTGGAAAAAATGTTAGAAGAAATGGATGATCAAATTAAGATTATCAGACATGATATTCAAGCTGCCAAGGACCAACAAAAGAAGTATGTTGATTTGAAAAGGCAAGAACGAATCTTCAAAGATGGAGACATAGTCTTCATCCATGTCCATCCAAAGAAGAGTTCTTTGCCTTTAGGAGAATTTAAGAAGCTAAGTCCAAGATATTGTGGACCCTATAAGGTTCTCAAGTTCTTAGGACCAAGCGCTTACAAGATACAACTCCTTGAGAATATAAAACTCCACAATGTATTTCATGTTAGCTTATTGAAAGAATACATAGCTAACCCTAACCATATCCTTGATGATCAACAAGTTGTAATACCTAACAAAGGAGTCCTTGAGCTACAACCTGACAGAGTAATTGATGTAAGGGAGAGAAAATTGAGGAGTAGAACCCTTAGAGAATACCTTGTCCAGTGGAATGATTATCCTGAAGAATATGCTACATGGACAGATGAGAATGATCTTTATCAACAATACCCATGGTTAGAGATGAGGACATTTCAATTTCTCTAAGGGGAGGAGAATGTAATACTTCCATGCAATAAAAGTTAGTTGGTTGTTTCAAAAGTTAGTTAGTCAATTAATAAGTTAGTAAGGTTACTAACTAAAGTAAAAAATTTAACTAATGTTAATAACTAACTAATATTTAAATAAATAAATAAATAAAATTGAGGATCGTAACATGATATTTTTTCGAATTAACAAGGACTGTAGTCACCCGTCACACGGAAGTTACCACGTGAATGAGAGCTATGAGCCATATTAGTCATTAGTGTCAATGAGTATAGTATGGATGGTCCAAAAATATTAGATTTTTGGACAAGACTAGCATATTTTAGATATTATTTATTGTAAATATCCTAAAAAGATATGAAAGATTTCTAGAATAGGATGCCATGTAAAAAAAAAGTGATTTTTTCAGTTAGTTTTGGAATTTTAATGAAAAAGAAGGATTGGCGAAATTGCGCGTGTCATTGCGATCATAGTTTACAAGTAGCAAACAACACTTCAAATAGGGAGAAGAAGGAGTGATCTAGAACATTTTTAATCAAGTGTCTTGAGGTTTTACCCCCTCTTTGAAGCCAATGGAACTATCAGATTTGTGATTTGAGCATTAGATTGCATCCTAGAAGTTTTAGATTGCTGATTTTTTCAAGATCCCCTCCACAAAGAGCCATTCTTCTCAACCACAACCCGTCTTCTCTTGTTTATCTATAAATATGAGGCATGGAGATCAATTTAGAGAAGCACAAGGAGACCCCGAGAGGCTGCGAGAAAGAGGTAGAGAAGGGGAGGTAGAATGATACCCCTCCAAGAGGCTACGAGAAGAAGCTTGAGAGAGAGAGAGAGAGAGAGAGGTTACCTCGAGAGGCTGTGAGGGAGAGAGTTAGCTCAATCCCCTTGTCTTGGTCTTTGACTAAGCCATCTTCTCTTGCACTCTTCCATCTTGAATTTATTTTGCCTTCTTTATCTCTTACATCCACTTGCAAAGGATGGCTTCAAAGCCATGAGGTGGAATGACCATGGGAACAACTGCAACCAGTCAAGGAACGAGTATTGCTAGAGATATGGGACTGCCTGAGGTTGTCAGAGTTACCACTACTAAAATGGAACATCGGGTGTGGCAAACACGAGCATGGGCAAAGACAAAATTCCCAATGTCATTGTACCAAACTAGGTTATTCATTACTAGGTTATTATTTTGCCACATAAAGTAATTACATAAAATATTAGCTTCTATACTTACACGAATTAATAGCTTCATCTAGAAAGCATACTAGTACATGCATAAAAAATTAATCGCTATGAATTGTAGCTAGATTAATTGAGATTCTAAATCATAGAATCATGTTGGAGATAAATGCCAAAGGTTATTTCACATATGTCTTTATGCACATTCAATATAGTTATGGTCAAACATGACAAGGTTAAGTGTTGACTAGCGATTAAAAAGTGAAACACTTTTTAAAGGATATGTAAGTCATCTTGTTAAGTTATTGGCACAATATATTTATTTAAGGAATTTCGCTCATGTTGGGTAAGATAGCCCAAATGGGAAATTCATGCCTTGCTTAGCATGTTGGATAAGAATTTCGCTCATGTTGGGTAAGATAGCCCAAACGGGAAATTCATGCCTTGCTTAACATGTTGTAAGAGATGTACTCAACACTTCTTTATGGGAAGGGGAATCCTCATTAGAATGTAAGGTTACCTTGGGATAAGGTCTACATTAGCTATGAAAGATGTGAATTGCATGATGGTGTGATTGTCATTGCATCATTTGATATACATTTGAAAGAACTATTTGTGTTTGTTGGAATCTGGATCTCTGATTGAAAATATTAACCAACATGATAAAAGAAAGGATCATGCTAGGCTACCCCCAAGCTAGCTGCAAGACCCTACTTCAAGGGGGTCATGGTTTTATCAATTTGTGAGGCTTAGACGGGCTCCATTAGCAAAAGGTTTGTCCTTAGGGATAGTCTCGAGAAGTAGGAAATGTGGGTGCTAGGGGGGCTCTGGCTGTAAATCCTACATTGTTCCTAGAATTTGACGAGCCCCTTCGTGACCCAGGATGGGATCTTGGAACCCTAAATAATAGTTACAAGGGTGAAATCTTGGTGGGTAGAATACCCTCGTGGAATTTCGTGTATCTTCCACATGGTGGTTAGAAAGATGGAAATTGTGATGAACTTTCAATATAATAAAGAATTTTGTTTTATTCAAGGATTGTTTGAATTGTATGCATGTCTATGAGATAAATTACATGAAAAGGAACATGTGATTTAACATACTAATCAAGGAGGCCGAATGTATATGTGATTTAATAGATAAATTTTACGCTAGCTCGCTGCTAGGAGACCCATCTGATTTTAGGAACCCGAAAATTCAAGTCGATTGTAGCGGCCAAAACTCTTCCATTGTGATGTAGACTCATTGGATCTAAGTGACAAACCCCGTGATGTTCCTAGGGAGTGCCGGGCGGTGTCATTTGGAAAATCTACTGATGGACTACAAAAAGGTGTGCCTTCAAATAAGCCTAGTGGACACCTCACAATGATGCATGGACATCTCATCCACTTAGAGAGAGTTCATGATAATATCAATTTTCGGCTAGTTATAGCAAAGCAACTCAAAAGAGAGTTTAAGAAATGCTCATAGATCTTTGTCTTGCACTTTAATAAGAAAATTTTAGATCAGTCGTCCAAAGCATCTCATGATTTAGCCTTTAAGGCTTTAGTTGAGAAGTATAGTGATTTATTTTAAATGCCTACAACCCTTCCTCTTAAGAGGCAAGTGGACAATCCACTTGATTTAGAGCCCCATTCCAAGCTAGTGAATAGGCCACCTTATAGTCTCTCCAAGTATGAATGTGAAGATGTTACATAGCAAGTCAACGAGTTACTTGAGATGGGATTTATTGAACCGAGTTCTTCCCCTTATGCATCTCTAGTCTCGCTTGTCAAGAAGAAAGACGACTCTTTTCGCATGTGCATTGACTACAAGGACTTGAACAAATTCACAGTTAAGAAACAATATCCCATACCGTACATTGATGGCTTGTTAGATGAGTTAAAAGGGGCACGATTCTTCACTAAGATTGATCTACGCTCTGGCTACCATTAGATATGCATGAGGGAGGGTGTTGACATAAAAACATCTTTCAAGATTGATCATGGGCTTTATTATTTTCTAATGATGCCTTTTGGTTTGACTAATGCCCCTACCACATTTGAGAGCCTCATTAATAAAATCCTCCGCCCCTTCTTGTTCAACTTTTTGCTGATTTTCTTTGATGACATTCTCATTCAGAACAAGTCACAATAGGAGCACTTGGCACATGTCAAAAGGGTGTTTAATATCTTGAGAGAGTATCAATTGTTTCCTAAGGAAAGTAAGTGTATCTTTATGTAAACATAAGTGGAGTACATAGGGGACACATTGTTAGCAAGAATGGAATACAAGCTAACCCTAAAAAGGAGCAATGTGTAAAGGACTAGCTCACACCATCCACCACTACTTCATTACCTGGTTTCCTTGGTCTCTTTTCATTTTATAGATGCTTCATCAAGCATTATACCACCATTGTAGCACCTTTGACTGATCAGTTAAAGAAGAAAGCATTATTTTTGGATGCTCCTATTGATCACAACTTTATGCAATTGAAGTGTGGACTACATCTAGATGGCTAGCCATAAAGGAAAAAGAAAGGCCCAAGAGGAAATCTAGAGGGAGATTAGAGACTCCTGGACCTCCATGAATGAGGAACCAAGCTCGACACAGGATTACCATGGTGACATGTAGGAGGGAATTCCTGAAACGGACCCGTACACCAAGTTCAATCACACCCTCTGTCAGCATGAGCTTCATCATATGGAACATCATAATGATATGGTCACCAACCATCACCAAATGATGTCCAAGTTTGATGAAGCGATCGAGCACATTGCTCTTTCAAACTCAAAGACTCAACAGACCTTAGGGTAGCTCACTACTCTTGTTGCTCAACTAGCGACTGCTTCATCCCAAGAGAAGATCAATGACTCTAGGCACGAGTCTTGACATCCTCCACATTAGGAACCGTTGCATGGTTCACAGGGTATACTTTGTGCTAAGGGAATTTCCCCTTCTACCTACGAGATTGGTGAACCCTCTCATGCGCATGATGAGCCCCTGTTGAATTCCCCTGTCCACCATGCAGCCAACATTCCCTTGAAGCCTTCTCCCACCCTTGGTTGAATTTTCCCCACTCTCCCTAGGAGAACCCATGCACCCTATATGAATCAACCCCATCAAGGGAAATATGGTACAAATGGCTAGCATGGCAATCATGGACAACATGGTTATAATGGACAACATGGACTTAATGCACCACATGGGATGTATGGATAGCAACTCATGTATGGCCACCACACGATGTATGGATAGCAAGTGTTTCATGGGAAGCATGGCCCTAATGAATTGCGTGACAAGATTATCCTCACAAAGTACAATGGGAAAACCCCCTCACCATCTGACTTAGAGGAATGGACATCCAAGTTGGAGTCCTACTTTAATATCTACCCTCACACCGATGATTAGAAAATGCTTTTTGCTTCTCTCCACTTGGAAGGATTTGCCTACACATGGTGGTGCTATATCAATCGAGAGAATCAACAGTTCATTGACTGGGAAGATTTTAAAATGCATATAGTCCAAGTTTTTGTGTCTCCTGTGGAAAAAGAGCAATTGGCAAGATGATGGTACACTCTTGACCAACATAACCTCACTGTATGTGAATACACAAATCAATTCACAAACTTGACCATGTATGTGGAGAGTATTAGCGGTGATGCTAAATTGCACAAGTATATCTATGGGTTGGAACCGAGCCTATTGGCAGATGTCATGGCCCAAAAACCTACTACAGTGTTTGATGAAATTGAATTAGCTAAGAGATATGCAAGAAAGTACCATAAGAATGAACATTTTCAGCAAGGTGTTGGACAGCCTTGCATTCCTTCATGATTAGCCCCATACGAAGGTGGGTTTTTAGACACTTTTATGCCCAATAAAAACCCCAAAGTACCCACTTACCCCGCTTCCATGCTTGGGCACTTTTGGGATAGCATTTGGCTCTAGTGTTGAGAATAAGTATGCTAAAAATAAACAGTCCACAATTCATTTCCTCAGATGTTGTGAAGGAATAGAAGGAAAAGGGTCTATGCTTTAACTATGGAGATAAGTACATTGTTGATCATGCCTCCAAATGCCCGTACAAGACAACTAAGGTCAAAGTTCATAGCATGTATGTCATGGAAGATTGGCACAATGATGAGGATGACTTGCCCCCACTGACCAAGTTGATCCTACGAAGGATGTTGATCACGAGAAGTTCTATGACCCAGAGGATGGGTTTCCCTTCAACCCATGTGATGATCCATCATGGATACTTGATTTGACATCCCACCCACTACCACTTCCCTTTGCTTGATCTCTTTAGATTCTTGGACAAGTTTCCAAAGCCCCAACACCCTTCTCATTCGAGGTAGTATCAAGGGAAAGCATGTCTTCATCCTTGAGGATAGTGGTAGCACTCACAGTTTTGTCAATAAATCAGCCATTGCTTGGCTGAAATGCACCCCTATGGCACTACACCACCCCTTGAAGTTCCAAGTAGCAAATGGAGAAGAAGAAATCACCACACATGTATGTCCCATAGTTCCCTTATGCTTGGCTAAAAATTATGTGGCACTGGTTGATCTTATTGCCCTAGATATGGGCCCCATTGATGTTGTCTTGGAGTGTGATTAACTAAAACAATTGGGGAAAATTTCTATGGACTTCTCTCAGCTGTACATGGATTTTATGATGCATGGACAACCTATCCACCTAGAGGGAGTTAAAGATCATGTTGATTTTCAGCTCATTACAACAAAGCAGCTCAAAAGGGAGTTTAAGAAATGCTCACAAATCTTTGTTTTGCAATTGAATAAGGAAAATCCAATCACCCCTCTATAGTATCTAATGATTCAGCCTTGGAAGCCTTACTTGAGGAATACAATGACCTATTTCAGATGCCTACAACCCTTACTCCTAAGAGACAAGTGGACCACCCACTTGACTTAGAGCCCGATTCCAAGCTAGTAAACAAGCCCCCTTACAGACTTTCCATGTGTGAGCGTGAAGAGGTTGCAAAGAAAGTCAAGGAGTTGTTAGAGATGGGTTTCATTAAACCAAGTTCTTCCCCCTATGCTTCCCCTGTCCTATTAGTCAAGAAGAAAGATTGCTCCTTTCGCATGTGCATTGACTACAGAGTCTTGAACAAAATCATGGTGAAGAACCGCTACCCCATCCCATGGATTGACGACTTGCTGAATGAGTTGAAAGGGGCATGAATTTTCACTAAGATTGACTTATGCTCTAGCTACCATCAGATTCATATGAGGGAGGGAGATGAGGTCAAAACAACCTTCAGGATTGATCGTGGACTTTATCATTTTATGGTGATGCCTTTTGGGTTGACTAACACCCTCGCCACATTTCAAAGTCTCATGAACAAAATCCTACAACCCTTCCTGTTCAAGTTTGTGCTTGTTTTCTTTGATGACATCCTCATTTATAGCAAGTTGTCCAAGGAGCACTTGACACATGTCAAAAGGGTGTTTGACATATTGAGAGAGCATCTAATCTTTGCTAAGGAGAGAAAATGCACCTTCATGCAGACACCTGTGGAGTACTTGGGACACATTGTGAGCAAAAATGGCATACACGTTGACCCGAAGAAGGTGCAATGTGTTAGAGATTGGCCCACTCCTTCCACCACCACTTCTTTGTGTAGCTTCCTTGGTCTCTCTTCATTCTACAGATGCTTCACTAAGCACTATGCCACCATTGCAACACCTTTGACTGATTGCTTAAAAAAGGAGTCATTCTTTTGGGATGCCACTACTAATCACAGCTTCAAAAAGTTAAAGGACATGCTTACTTTAGCCCCCATCCTTGTCTATCCTGACTTCTCTAAGTTGTTTACCATTCATTGTGATGTCAGTGGCCAGGGTATTGGTATATTATTATTGCAAGAGCATGGTGTGATTGCATTTGAGAGCCACAAACTTGATGAGAAGGAGATGCAAATGAATGTATATGACAAGGAGATGTTGGCCATCCTCCATGCCATCAAGAAATGGCACCATTATTTTTATGGCAATCGTTTCCAAGTGAAAAGTGACCACCGAGTCCTCCAATACTTCTTGACTCGGTCCACTTTGACTCCTAAGCAAAGGTGATGGGTGGCAACCTTACAAAACTATGACTTTGACATTTTGCATACTCAGGGCAAGGATAATATTGTGGTTGCTTCACTCTCTCGAATGTGAGCATGCAGAGTATCCTCTATCTTTGAATTGCACTTTGAATTGTACAGTGATTGGGTTGAAGAGCTTCAAGAGGCTTACTTGTTAGATGATCACTTCAGTCACATATTCCAAAAATTATAGCATGGGGTCATGGCTGGAAACTCCCAATATCAGTTCAAGCATGGCCTTATTTGGTCCCATGGCAAGATTGTCATCCCCCACACTTCCCCCTTCACACAGAAGATCATGGAAGAGATGCATTCTTGCCCACCACTAGTCACTTGGGTGTTTTCTAAACATATGATAGGATTGCCAAGAACTTTCATTGGAAAGGCTTATGCAGAGATGTCAAGGACTTTATGACCAAATGTGTTCCATGCCAACAGAACAAGGACAGTACACTCAGGCCCACTGCCTCTTGTAGTCTCACCCTATCTCTGAAGGGAAATGGACTCACATCACAATGAACTTTATCACTGGCCTTCCCGCGACCAAGAAAGGGTGGAACAATATCTATGTGGTAGTTGATCGCCTCATCAAAGCTACCCACTTTATCCCCACTAAGATCCAATACATTATCTCTCAGGTGGCCACTCAGTTTATGGAAAATGTCTTCAAGTTACATGGCTTTCCACAAGTCATAGTACATGATCGAGATGCAAAGTTTATGAGCAACTTTTGGTAGACAGTTTTCACCTCCATGGGGACCAAGCTTGCTCCATCCACTGCATACCACCCTCAAAGTGATGGCCAGATTGAAAGAGTGAACAAATGGCTTGAGACATATTTGAGGCACTTTTGCCATGATGTACAACACAGTTAGGATACGTGGCTCTACTTGGCTGAGTTTGCATATAATAACTCTACACACTCTAGCATTGGAGTTTCTCCTTTTGAGGCCTCATATGGCTATAAGGTTTCCCTCCTCACAAACTTATTTAATGATAGGATCAATCCTCAGAGTCAGGCTAAGTTGGATTGCATGCCTTACTTAAGCAATGTAAAATGAACCTTCAAAAGGCCCAAACACACATGAAACTCTATGCTGATGAGAAAAGAAGGAATTTGGAATTCTAGGAAGGGTAATTGGTCCTTTTGAAAGTGCCTAAGTCCTGCTACTCGACTTTCAAAGAGGGTAGCAGTAACAAGCTAGCCCACCGCTTCTATGGCCCATATGGGATTCTAAAGAGAGTTGGTGACTTGGCCTATTGCTTAGAACTCCCCCCTACCACCAAAATCCACAATGTGTTTCATGTCAGCTATCTAAAACCCTTCATGGGCTCCTCAGTGGACTATGTGGAAGAACTTCCCCCCATAGATGAAGAAGGCATCACTTAGTACATCCCTAAGGCAATCATTGGGCAATGAAACAAGCACTTACGATCTCGATCCATTAAAAAATACCTATCAAATGGCAAGTACTACCCTTGGAAGAAGCCTCTTGGCGCCCAGCAACCATTGTCATGAATTCCCCTACCTCCAAGAGGCCTCACAGCTAGAAGACTAGCCAGTCATGCCCCATTTGACCACCCTCTGCCTGTAGATTGCACACTATTTTAGAAAAAATTTATACTTATTCAAATCTCAGGAATGTGCATCCTACATAGGCTAAAATTATTCATCATAAGCTTCATTTTGACATGTGGTATGCCCTATTTGGAGAAGCCTATCAAAAGTTATGACCCATTTACTTCAGTAGGCTAATCTCGAACAACATGTTGTCCCTAGTCTTTACCCACCCACTTTTCATTGTCAAAGGGCTCAAAGTAGTACTCTACAACCCTCCCACCCATCGCTCCCCTCTACTTCTCCTTTTTTTAAAGGGCAAAAACCTTTAGGGTGGGGATGGATTGTAACAAGCAGGATACAAACCGACTAGGGTTTAGACACCCAGTCACACTGACCGAGGTATATAAGGTGTAAGAGCCCCACATTAGGTCAACCAGTTATTATCACTATTCACCTTTGTCTCCATCTTCCATGGCTTCCTCCTTTCTTCTCTCCTCTTTTTTATCTTTCTTTCTCCTCTTCTAGTCTTCTTCTTACTCTCTTTCTCTCTCTTTAGCTCTTCTCCTCTCTCCTCTTAGCTTCATTCATTACAATTTACTCTTATTCTTAAAATTTTATGGTTTAAAATTTTTTTGAAGGGATTTTCACACACACACACACGCACATAGATGCAAGTTCTAGTTAGCACAATCACTACTAGTTTTAGCACAAGAACTACACCCAATATTGGCTAGTATACCAATGGTAAAACTAACTAGTGCAATGCATAACTATTTTTTAGACCCACTTAATGTACATGATAGCTTTCTTAAATAGCTAGATCAAAAATTTTTAAATTTAGTTTAAATATGTGTGTTGTCATTAAAAAATAGATCCCATATCATTGATCAAGTAGTGTCAATGATCTCTACTTGGCAATCATAAATAAATGCAATAGTCCTCTCTCTTGCCTGTTGGGTGATAGGCTTCCACTTTCCATGACTATAAGTAGGCATTGATTAAATTTCAAACGTTTAATGTCCACCGCCACATTAGCCATGCATATGTGTACTAATGTTGTTTCAAAGTACATGAATATGGTTATTGACCATATCTAGCTGGGCTATTTTTTATTGAAAAGAAATCATAGTTTTAAATGGAAAAAAATCAACAACATTACCAACTTGTTTGTTTTTTGGTATGTAATCAACTTGTCCAAAATAGAAGCACATCCATGACAATGCATCAAACTCTTTTTGTATCCCATTCTTGTCACTCTTATCTTAAGTTTACATCAAGGTAGCTACATCATTAGCACTTTATTTGTAGGATTGATGAGTCCTTGAGAATCATGTTGTTTGCATCTTTCCTCACCAAAACCCAAAGTTTCTTTCCCTTGGGTAAGTTACTCATGAATATATGTGTGCACCACGTGGGTTTAAAATAAGGTATTTTTAAAATAAAAATTTTATACATTATTTACATACAAAAGGGTGTAATATAAAGAAGTTATTTATAGATTGAATAGAAAAGGGTTATGTTTTATTCATAAAAATTTCACAGATAAGGATATTTATAAATAGGCCTTGAACGCACATGATGTAGAGGATATATATATAGTAACTTCCTCGAGTTCTTTCCTTTGTTTCTCCAACACATGTCTCAAGGCCTCTCTTTGGATATTGCTTCTTGTTTATTTTTCTTAGAATTGTGCCAACTATGCTAGTAAAAGGACTTGCTTCTCAAAGGTTACTCATTCTTATGTGTGCCTACTTGAAAAGTCATCATCAATTACTTCTCTTGCATGACTCAATCATGTGTGCACTCATTGTTGATAATGTTGTAACACTAGTTTCAAAAATATTAACATCAATGGACCTAGTTTCATGTACATTATTGGGCATAAATTTCCATCATTGGTTCAAAACTTTCTCCATGACACCTATCCTTTGTCATTGCCACATTCATAATGCAAACCCTCTAGTGAATGCAAATATACTAAATCAAAGTCCAACTCTAGATGCATATAACCACTCTTATATTTTCTTTCCTTTCCTTAGTTGATCTCTAGAAATGCACATGTAACCTATACAAGATACATAGTCTGTGTATAGATCAATAGGGATCAAACTTTTAGACATTAAATCCTATATTAGAGATCCACATTGCCATTGCACCGATAGTGAGCTAGTTTTCTCTAGCAAGTGCAGATTGCATTTCCAACACTTCTTGCATGACCCTTCCCCCAAAATCCAATGTATTAATCAATATGAAAATTAGGATAGAATGCCTCTTTTATAAATGTCAAGATAGCTAAGATGTCACTCCTCTTTAAGGTACAAGCCTCCTCAACCAATAGTAAGTGGATGAATAGTTAGACCAATTGTGCCAACTATTCAAAATACTCAACTTGAGTCTAAGGCATAGCAACTTATAATACTATTTGGGTAAGAGAAACATAAATAGAAAACTTAGTAGATCCCTATCAAGAAATCAAGCCTCTGAGCATAGCAAATTGTACTATTCTCTAGGAATTTACACAAGTCTCTATGTTGGCAACTCCCTCATAAAATAGTTTTATCTCCATGTACTTCCTTGAGGCTAACAAATGTAGAACTTGATATGGAGCTAAGTTAATGCCAACTAGTAATAACTTTTCATCAGTTACCTACTAACATACTTGTTGTTTGACACTTCAATGGAATGGATGTACAACCTTTGAAGGTGACTTCCACTTCAAAACATGTTAGTAAAATTAAATACTCATTTGGTTATTGTGTGTTTGGAATATTGTTAGTCTTAACTAGGGTTTGGGTAGTTAAACTCATGTTATTGATGATGTTGATAACAAGTGTCTAGGGATTGTGACACGTGTAGTCCTACAATTACAGCTGAGGCTCTAACCTAATGTTTGTGTGTGGATGGATGCAAGCATTGTTCCCAAGCTTTCAATATTGGGGGTTGCTACTTCATATCTCTTAGTTCCTTTCTTTATTTATAGGCTTGCAGATGTATTGTGATATTTTGAAATCTGAATTTTTTTGAAAATACATTTAGGATTTTATCAATTGATTTATTTTATCAATGGATAAATATTACGTTTTTATTTTAAATTTTGAATTTAGTTCTATTTATTCTTATTCTAAAAATGGTATGGTTCAGAAAAAATTTGAAGGGATTTACACACACACACACACACGCATGCACACGCACGTGCACGCACACGCGCGTGCGCACACACGCGCATGCGCATGCGCACGCGCGCACATAGAGGCAAGTTCTAGCTAATCTTGTGCTAGCTTTAGTACAAGAACTACACCCAATATTGGCTAGCATACCAATGGTAAAACTAAGTAGTGCAATGCATAACTATTTGTTGGACCCACTTAATGCATGTGATAGATATCTCAAATAGTTAAATCAAAAAATTTTGAGAATTTAGTTTAAATACATGCATTGTCATTAAAAAATAGACCCCATATCATTGATCAAGTAGTGTCAATGATCTCTACTTGGCAATCATAAATAAATGCAATAGTCCTCTCTCTTGCATGTTGGGTGATAGACTTCCACTTTTCATGACTATAAGTAAGCATTGATTATATTTCCAACATTTAATGGCCACCTCCACATTAGCCATGCATATGTGATACTAATGTTGTTTCAAAGTAAATGAATATGGTTATTGACCATATCTACCTTGAATATTTTTTGTTGAAAATAAATCATAGTTTTAAATGAAAAAAATATCAACAGCATTACCAACTTGTTTGTTTTTTAGTATATGATCAACTTGTCCTAAATAGGAGCACATCCATGCCAATGCATCAAGCCCTTTTTGTATCCCATTCTTGTCACCCTTATCTTGAGTTTACATCAAGGTAGCTACATCATCATCCAAGTCTGTGGGGTGTCTGCCAGTCTCAATCCAAGGTGCACCTTTTGGTAGTCCATTAGTAGGTTTTCCAAAATGATGCTGTCGTGCCACTACATGCACATAGTGTGAAAAACTCTAGAATGCATTGCCATTTGACTTTCTTATTGATCTATAATGTTAGTGTCCGTAGTGTGGATGGTTCAAAAATACTAGATTTCTGGACAAGTTTAGCCAATTTTTGATATTTTAGATATTACCTCTTGTAAATATCCAAAAGCCAAAGACAACTTCTAGAATAGGATAACATGTAAAAGAAAGCATGTAGCTTTTAGCCATTTTGGGAGGATTTTATGTAAAAGGAAGGATTAACGAAATTGTATGACATGCGATCGTAGTTTTCAGACAGTGAGTAGCACTTCGAACTGGGAGATGAAGAAGGAGTGATATGGCAGAATTTTGGGCAAGTGTCCTGGTATTTTACTCCCCTTTTGGAGCCAATGGAAGCATCAAATTGGCGGTCTAAGTAGCATAGAGAAAGTTATTAATTTATGGATGTTTTTGTCTACAAGAGATTTATCTTCTCATAATGCAAAATCGACAGGCTTCACCTTTGTGAGTATTCTTCTACATCTTCTATTTCTTTAAGCCCCTTCTCTTTCGTCTACTCCTCTCCCTGAATCTCCCTTCACAATACTGTCTCTTACCCCCATGGTAGACTTTGGACCCCAAACGCTCCGATAATGGTGATGAAACCGATGTGAAAGTCAGCAGCAAGTGTGTAAAGATGGGGGATTCTACAAGTTCAAGTGGTGGTGATGCTTTACAAAATATGATTGCTTTGTTTAGCGACAACAATAGTAGCAGTTGTTGTTACAATAGCAAATGAAAACTTGAAAGGAAGCAGAAAGAATTGATTCCTTAGTTATGAATGCATTGCAGGCAATGGGATAGGAATTGAAACAGTTTAAGGGTCAAAATGTTTCGGCTTTCATCCGATTGTATGAAGAAAAGATGTTATTTCATGAGGTACCGTAGAATGCATGGAGTTAGTATTTCTCCCGTTTGGTCATGCATGCATTGCATGATCGGATTGATGAGTTACATAGAAGAGATGCTGATTGGGCAGCTTTTAAGAAAGCTTTGAGAGAAGAGTTTTCCTTGGAAGATGCAAGATAGGTAACTATAAAGACATTTATATATTGGATTGAAAAGCTCAATAAAGGGTTGGCTGCTAGCTTTGCTCTATGAATTTAAAAGTCACTATGCGCAGTTGGATGACGATGAGTAGCAATCATTGGAGAGTCAAAAATTTGATTTGTTTCTAAAGACTGTAGATCCTATCTTATAGGAGAAGCTGGTTGATTGTTTAGAAGATGTCTCTTTTGAAACGGGGTTGAAATCAGATTGGCCTAATGTAACTGAGGCAGTGCATATGTTGGTAAAGAGAGAGGGGATGAAATTAAAATGGGGTATAGGCACCACACCTGCCACTACTCAGAAGGGGGCTGAAAATGCAGCCAAGGTGCTAGTGGCTATGGCAGAACAACCAGCTATACCTGTTGGTCTAGCTCTTAAAGGTGATGCTTGGATGAATTAATCAAAGGCATGCGTGAGTTGAGGCCGAATTTAACAAAAATCAATGCAAAGGTCAATAAATTGGATGCTAAGGCAGAAGAGAAGGGTTGGGCGATAGCCCAAAGGCCGTATAGAGAAGGACACAAGAGGAGATGCATTTGGTGTAATAGTTTATAGAATGAAAAGTGAGATTGTATAGCCTATCATGAAGCAGAAGAAAAAAGGTTAGTCTTTTGAAAAGATGGAAAAATACATACAACAAAAACTGGTATTCCAATAGAGCCAAATTTTGTGAATGGTGGCATGGAGAAGAGGTTGGAAGATATGGCTACAAGGACAACATTTGTTGCCATAGATGCATCCAGATATGGGTTGAGAATTGAAAGGACTGATGAAGCTCATAAAGGAGGCATGGCTAAAGAAAAATCTTGTGTTTAGATGCAAGCATTAGATTGCGTGGAAAAGTGAAAAATAGCAAAGTCTTAATTGGCTGATGCAAGTTAGAATATACAGGGAGAACAGGATGGAGTGCACTAGTGGATTCATTTTCAGCCTATGCTTATTTGGATGAGGTTCATAATCAAGAAGCTCTTATGGAAGAAAAGAGAATAAGAGATGAGGACACTGCTGGTCCTTCACGCCCATCTAAACACAAAACACAAAGTAAAATGGAGCAACAAAAAAGGCTGAAAAAGCCATATGTGAGCATGTTATGGAGGATGCATCTCAAGAGAAAAAACAAGAAGGGAAGAAAAGGGCAAGTAGCCCAATTATAGGTTACAATCCAATCTACCACAAACCTTAAAAAGGTATTGGAAGATCGCATACTTGCTAGTAGAGTGGAATCACACTTGGCGAAGTTCTTGGAATCGTGAAGTGTGAATTTCATGATGCAATCATTGATATACTGAAAGAAAAAATACATTTTGATGGTGAAGTTTTGCAAGCATTGATACAAGTTGACAAAGACATAGAGAAACAACTTCATAGGGAATATGATGATGCATGTAATGTTGATTTGGAGTAGATTGATGCTCAAAATGGGTTAAATGGGAGTGTAGACAGCAAGGTTGTGGCTAAAATTGGTCTTATGGGCAACAGCATAGAGAGAAGGCTATGTATAATGGGGATGTCCATCAACAAGCACATGAAGAAGAAGATGCTCATTTTATTCCAAGCAGTCATTTTTCATGAATGCATTGGGCTCGTGCTACAACAGAGACAATTGTTAAAGTGGGAGAAAGAGAGATGGCTTGCATCACTCTCTTGGATCATGGTTCCAAAATCAATGTTATGGCACGTAGCTTGTATGAGAATGGAGGTTAGCAGATTGATGTAGATCTAGGATGGCGCATGCAAGCAACAAACAATTCATTAGGGGATCTTTATGTGGCTTGTCCGAATGTACCTGTGACTATTGGAGATGTTAGGAATGAATATCATTTTTTTGTGCAGGATTCATGTAGTTATCTAGTGATTTTGGGGCAGCCCTATATTTTAGAATCAAGGTTGGAAACAAAGCCTTGGATGATGGTTCTTTATACGCTTGGTTTCAGAGTAAAGACAATACAAAGGCAGTATAGTTTCTCACTGTTTGTGTGAATTGTCCCTGCAATTTGGATAGGCTACGGGATAATCCTATGCTACCTAATGCACGAGAGTTTAAGGGTTTCTAGATAGCACTGCTATAAGTGGAGGCTAGGTAGTCTTGGAAATTTTAAGAATATTTTAGCCATGTGTAGGCCTGAAAAGAAATATTAGGATGGGCTGTAAAAGAGTTGAAGACATATGCTTTGATGGCTGCAAATGAAGGTATTTCACGTTTGTTTTCAAGGTTGGTTGATGTTGATACAGTGGCTGAAATGTCTACAGCAATTAACGCCAAAAACCAAGCAAAAAAAGAGGCTATTTATGTTGACAATTTAGAGATGTATGAAGTTATTCAAGAGTTTGCTGAGGATGAATGTTATGGGCTAAAAAGACTGAAGCAAGGGTGAATACAAAGTACAAAATAGTTGCAAAGAAGGTTAAGCTTGTGGCTTTGCCTTTACCAATAACTGAAAGTGATGGGTTGGCTGAAAAAGTGACTCAACAACCTAGTTTACGAGATCCACATGGAGTAGGACGACATAAATTTATAGCTGAAACTTTACAAAAACTGAAAATTGGTGATATAAGCTTTCTTTTGCTTGTAGAAAGAGCTTGTTTCTTGCAGATGTTGGCAAGGCATGGGAAAGCCTTTACGTTTTAACTAGATGAAATTGGATGTGTTGATCCGACCATAGTTGCACCTATGGTGATCTTTACAGTACCTCATGTGCCATGGAATTTAAAGTCTATTCCAATACCTCAGGCATATTTGCCTAAGCTGCTGGAGCTTTTGAATGAGAAGATCAGGATGCGGATTTTGGAGCCCTCTTCAACTCCCTATTCGAATCGCTCATTTCCTATTCCAAAGAAGAATGGTTCTTTGAGGTTTATAAAAGATTTACAACCAGTTAATAAGGTCACCATAAGGAATGTTGGATCGGGCCCAATAGTGAATGAATTTGTAGAAGCATTTGCAAGCAAGGCAATTTACTCTATGGGAGATTTATATTCAAGATATAATCAATTTTAGCTTGCATTAGAAAGTCGAGATATCACTATCATGAAGACACCACTTGGATTGGTTAGGATATGTATGCTTCCACAGGGAGCAACCAATTCAGTGGGGCATATGATGAATGCTATGCATAAAGTTTTGAGGGAGTATATTCCTTAGTTGGCCTTACCCTTTCTTGATGATGTGCTGATCAAAGAAAATGATATCTATGAGAAGAATGAAGAGTTGAATGAGCATGGATGTAGAAGATTTGTGGCTGATCATATTGCTGATTGTGACAAGATTTTGAGTTGTCTTAAAGAAGTGCATTTGACTCTATCGGGAGAAAAGTCGGTTTTTGGAGTGGAGGAAGTATTAGTTATTGGGCACATGTGTGGACCATATGGGAGAAAGCCCTCACCAGTAAACATTGATGCCATAAGCAGGATGCGATAGACATATTTGAATGTATTTGAGGTGAGAAGATTTTTGGGTGCATGTATCTTTTACTTGATATGGATTCCGCATTTTGCTCATGTGGCTGAAAGTTTATATCAGCTCTTGAGAAAAGGCCAAAAGTTTTGGTGGGGGAAACAACATACGAAGGAAATTCAAAAGTTAAAGAGCTTATTGATTTCAACTCCAACACTAAAGAGAGCAATTTATGTGAATGGGATGCCTATTATTATCACCATGGATACAAGCCCAATTGGCATTGGTTGGGCAGTGAGTCAGGATCTTATAAGAATAGGTATGCCATTCGGCTTGGCGCAAAGGTCCTCAATGAACAACAATGATAGTATTCTCAAGTCAAAAGAGAGCTTTGGGGTGTAGTGATAGCCCTTAAGTGTGATAGGGAGTATTTTATGGGAGGTCATGTAGTGGTAGAGACTAATTGTCTTCCTCTATTGGGCATGATAGTAAATTGCTCAACTCCTAATATTGCCATGTTATGGTGGATTGCATATATAAAGTTACTTAACCTTGATTTTCAACATATTCCAAGTAGAGAAAACCTTGTTGGCTGACATGCTTTCACGAGAAAGGTCTGAAGATGAAAAGGATGATGTGATAGGTGCTGAAAATGAATTTATGATAGTAGGGAATGAATATTCTATTACTAGAGGTACAACTGATATAGTAGGTATCTCAATAGTAAGAAAAGAACTTATAGCCATGAAGAAGAGAAGGGTAGTAGAGAGAAAAAATCTTCAATTTTATGCTTTAGTGAAAACACAATTTTCAAAAGAGTTGTATGAGGACGATTGGCTAAAAATACACCAATATCTCAACCTCATGACAAAGAAGGTTGAGTGGTCTGAAGCTGAATTCAAAAGGATTAAAAGAAAAGCTTATGGGTTTTTCTTGAAAGACGGATATTTATGGAAGTATGCAAAGAAAAATAGAGGAGCTCCAGTACATGTATTGGGAGATAGAGCTTCTCAAAAACACGTGATGCAGGAGTTTCATGAAAGCTTATGGGCTGGACATAGAGGACTTTGGGAAACATTTGCCAAGATCAAAGAGAATTGTTGGTGGAAAAACATGTATAAATATGTGGAGCATTATGTGGAATCATACAGTAGTGTATGTCAGATGTATTACATGGTAAAGCATAGAGATGGGTTGCAACCAACCTATCCATTGTCTATGCATTACAGGTGGGTAGTTGATTTAGTTGTTATGCCTACAGGTTTATGGAATATGAGATATCTTGTGCTTGCACAAGAAGACTTGACAAATCAAGTGGAAGGACGAGCTCTTAATACAAAACTACTCAAGCAGTTTGCAGGTTCTTATTAGAAGAAGTTTTTTATAGGTATGGTTGTGTTGGTAAATGGTTGCAAATAGAGGAGAATTGGATGTGGATGAGGCTCGTGACTTCTTTTTATGATTGGGTATCAAGATGGCTTTAAATTTAGCCTATAACCTTGAAGCAAATGGCAAAAGTGAAAGAGATCATCAGCCTATCATTAAGGCATTAGCAAAGTCATGCAAGGGCAGGATGAGAGAGTGGCCAAGAATGTTACCCTTTTCTTTATGGGCTAATAGGACCATTCATAGTGCAATTACAGGGTATATGCCTACTAAATTAATGTATGGACAACATCCAATCATGCCTATCGAGGAGACTATTGCTACTTGGAGTGTTCTACCATGGGAAGAGGGTTTGAATAGAGAAGAATTTCTAGTCCTATGCATTATTAGACAGTTAGAAAGAAGGCCTGAAGACATTAAGACAGCTATGAAAAAGCTAAAGATTGCAAGGATCAAGAACAAGAAGAGGTTTGACAAGTGACACATACTTCAACCCCACGATCTATACAAGAAGGGGATTGGGTGGTGGTTTATGTGATAGCATCTTGGAAAATTAGAATTGTGCAAAGCACTGGTTTGGTCCATATATGGTAAGGTTTGTTTTTTATGATGCTACCTATGCATTAAATGAGATGGATGGGACATCTCTAAGGATTTCAGTGGCTGGAAAACCTATCAAGCTCTTTAAACGTATGGAATCTTCAACATATGAGTTGGAGGAGATAGATATTGAGCCTGAACATGAGAATATGGAAGAAGAGGTAGAAGATGAAGACATTTACATGGTAGAGGATACTTCTTTTGACACTGCAAATCTGTAAGACTTTGGCACATACCGGAGGATGTGCAAGTTAGGAGGGGGTGGATGTACAACCAACTTTCTTAATTAATCCGTTAAATCACAAGTTCATTCATGTAATTTATCTCACAAACACACATACAATTCAAACAACCCTTGAGTAAAATAAATTTCTTTATTATATTGGAAGTATATTACAATTTTCATCTTTTCAACCTTATGGAAGATATATAGAATTCCATGAGGGTATTCTTCCCACCAAGATTCCACCCTTGTAACTAGCTTGGGGATAGCCTAGCATGAACTTTTTAAATCTTGTTTGTTAATGTTTTTAATTAGAGATCTAGTTTCTAGCAAATACAAACAATCCTTTCAAACATATGTCAATGATGCAATGAAAATCATACCATCATGCAGCTCACAGCTTCACATAGCCAAGGTAGATCCTTAATCTAAGGTAACCTTACAATCCAATGATTATTCTCCTCCCCATAAAGAATTGTTGAGTACAAATTTTCAAGTTTGTTAGCAAAACATGAATTTTCCATTTGGGGATGAACTTACCCAACATAAGCTATACCATTTCACATGAAGATTATGTGATATCCTTCTATTTCAATTTTTGAGAGTTTGTAGGTAATACAATAGACTGGGAGGGTCTAAGTTGTTATTTACCTTATTAGATTCCATCCAATATCTTCTTAACCATTGATTCATCCTAATAAATAGTGAATTTCTTCTTAACCATTGATTTATCCTAATAAATAGTGAATTTCTTAGTGTACATATGAGGACGATATGATTTCCAAAACTTTTAAATAGACTTTTGCAAACATTAATCAATACTTAACCTCGCTTTGTTTGATAGTAGATATATCAAGTTATTTTATTTAACTAATCTTGAATGTGCATATAATCCTTTACTTATTTTGTGCAACATTCACCTACATTTATTTCCCTTTACGAGTCAGTTGAGCTCTATTCATCAAGCTAATCTAATTGATCTTTGCGACATGCTTTGCATCCTAGCCTAAATAGTTGCTAACCGTCATGATTTTGTAGATGATGATGATTAGGAGGGGGCGAACGTCCGTCAATTCGATGGCCCCGTCAATTCGACGGCCGTTCCCCTTATTTAATTAATTAATTTTAGTTTCTTTAGTTTTTAATCGTTAGTTTTTAGTTTTATTAAGGTTCATTTTTAGACTTAGTTAGTCTTTAGTTAGTAATTCTACTAACTTACTAACTTAACTAACTTATTATCTAACTTACTAACTCTTAACTAACTTACTAATATATAAGGTAACTTAACTAACTAGCTCATAACTAATCTTACTAACTTATGACTAACTAACTTTTATTTTTTTTTGGAGAATTATTACATGCTCCTCCCCTTAAAGAAATTGAGATGTCCTCATCTCGAGAGAAACCGTGGATATTGTTGATAAAGAACATTCTCATCTATCCATGTAACATCTACTTCAAGATAATCCTTCCATTGGACAAGGTATTCTCTAAGGGTTCTACTCCTCAATTTTCTCTCCCTCACTACAAGATGTAGGCCTTATACCGACGTTCAAAGTGACGAAAATGTTAATAAAGAAATTTGCCCCCGTCATCGCAAAAAGTGTCGTTATTGGCGATGCCATAGAACAGTTGGTATTAGCATCATTATCAACGTCGCTATTTGCATTGGTATCAGCATCGCTGATACCAATGCAAATAACGACACTGATAACGATGCTTTGCGATGCTAATAATGATGCGAGTAGTAAATTTGCAATGCTAATAGCGACGGTAATATGGAAAAAAAAAATTGTGGCAGGGCAACACATATAGAACTATGTGCTTTATTTGGGCCATACAAAATAGTTTCTTCACTAACTGTGTACAATGCTCGTGTGAATAAAGACAAAGTGTACTTAAATCATAACACTGATACATGAAATAAATACATGATTGCATAATGAAAGCGACTGGTACAATCATGGCGAGATATCACTACTACATAGAAAATGTCTACACATTTCACCTGACCAAAAAAGAAGAGTGTGTGAGCTCTAGGAATCCAAGGGCGAGCTATAGATCATTGCCATCCGAAAGCTGGTCCCACTGCAAAGGAGCATCGAATGGACTCTACAAAAAAAGAAACAACTACACATCAGTCCACTATACAATAATGCATTCTAATTAAACATGGTAACTATAGACAAGAAATATGAGTGACTTATAGGGCCGTCACGTCCATACAATCGATCGATCAATGCAATGAGACTGTGCTTCTCTGCGTATCGAGTCTCAAGGCTGGTCACATCGCGATTTGTAATGGAATGCTACAAAGAAAATAAAATAATAACTTTTAGAAATAGGATTATCAGTACAAAGGATATTGCAAAAAAAAGCAAGCAAAACAAAAGAAAAACTTACAAAGTCCTCCAGACATGTCCTGTGGCCGCCACTCCCAAGATGATGGACCACTCCGGCCTCTAGTCGTCCCCTCGCCACCTCACGCTACTGTCTCCAACGTCTTGGAGAATCTATAGCCTCCTCCCTGAGTCGGCACCAGTCATCCGCATCTAGCCACTCAAGCTTTGCAGCCTCCCTCTTGAGTGCCTTGCGTGCATTCGATCGTTTGTGTGACATATATGCACGCATGCACTCCATCATCTAGCCCGTAGAAAACCTATCTGCTGCGGCTAGTATCGGAAACTCCTCATGCAAGGATGCTACTATGTAGTCTTTGCTCCCCTCCGATATGTTTTTCCAATGATCCAAGACATTGTGCCGAAAAACTTGTTGGCACAACTCTCTCATGTGAGCCATCACCCTCCTCCCCTCATCATTCATGCTGATGGCTCTTGACCTATCATCTACAAGGTAGGCATACCCCTCTTGGATATTCCTAAGATGGGTCCTCTCCCACCTGCGACCACACTCTTGGGCATATCTAGGAGACCCTTGTACATCTAGTGTACCGATCGGGGTAGTATCTATCAGAGTAGTACCCATAGGGGTTCCACCTGCGGACTACTGAGCAATATCCAAAGTGACTGGAGTAGACGTCCCTGCAGGTGTGACAAATCTCAGAGGTGACGCAACTCCAACACAACGGAGACACCATGTTTATGCCTCCACAGTAACCACCTTAGCCATGGTCTCTGGAACCGCCACAAGAGCAAGGAGTAGCACCTGTATCCCGAGCCAACTGCAGGCTCACTGTATCTGGATCTCTGCAGCATCCCCCTGAAGCACTCCCTCCATCTGGCCCAAGTCTGGAGCGTCGACCTCATCTACTCGAAACTGAAACATCAGATCGCACCGAAGTAGATCTAATAGAGTGGCCTAACAATGTCCAAGACAACTCCTGGTCCACCATGTCTCTGAATCTTGCCATCTGATCTAGAGACATGCGTGTGAAGATCTCCTACAACTCCTCATTGCTCATTCCTCGACTCATCCTGATGATCTAAGTATCCACAAAGGTCACCTGCACAGACAAAAAATGATGTCAGCATAATCAATTTAAATCATACAAAGCACAGTAATATAAATCTTTAAAAAATTGTAACGTGTCTAGTCGTCCACTTGTGGGACACATCTTAGCAACCCATCGGGAAGAGATTCTAGAAAGCGTCGCTTGGCACTCGCAAGAAATGTCACATGGTTTGCGATCTAGGTCTTCACGAGTCTACCCGGAGTGGAAGTATCCGGCCATTCCCACTTAGGATCGACTTGAAGTCAAGGTTTCTTTCCTATCAGCAAAGTCTCTAGGAAGTAGCTAGTGTCGAGTTCCAGATGGACCACTTTGCGTAGGAACAATAGAGTCGAAGCAGATTTATGCTACACTTGGTTCATGGAGAATGGAAAACGAGAGGGATGCGAAGCTCAACGTCTTTGTCCATAAGGCATAGTCCCATTCCACTTCCCTAAAACAACATAAATCGGGATTCTAACTCTACTGACGCTAGGTCTTCACAATTTTGCTGTCACATCTTTTGAGGAAAGTTTCCAGATAACCAAGACCACGCTTCTGTAGGATAGACCCAAGTCACATCCATCGCACTTTCCTCAGTTTTCTTAGTTATCTAATTACCTACCACATTATGTTTGACATGCAAAAGCAGCTTTCTTAATTAATCAATTGAAACACAAATTCCTTCACGTAACTTAGGCACTGACACAAAAAAAATGTCAAGCAAGTTTCTTTATCACATATCTGATCTTATTTATCATAGTCCCGGAATACATCAAGTATCATGCTTGAAGGCTATCCCAGCAAATCAACAGGATTGCTGCTCCAAGTTCCGCCGATAGACTAGTACATGGACCTCGAGATCCCATCTCGAGTCACGTGGGCCTCTTGTACGGGATCTAGAGGTAAGGAATTTATAGCCAGAGCCTCCCCTGGCACCTAATCATCCTCCCGCTCCAAGCAGCACCCACGGAGAGACCTCTCACGGCGAGTTTGGTCCATATACCTGGCGTGGCTAACAACCCCCTTGGATAGGGCCAAGTAGGCAGTCGAAGGTAACTGAACCTGCCTCTCCCTCCAAGATTTTAACCTGAAGCATTAAGTGTTTTGCCTTGAATTAGTTCCTTGAGCAAAGAAGTTCAAACAATGTACCTAAGTGTACAATCACAATCATTTCAGAGGTCGTTGTGTATTGCTAAGGTTTGATTCCTTCTTCCTGAATGCTCCCAGTATTTGGTCCTGGGTCGTTCGTGACTTGACAAGATTCCAGAGGCTTGGCAAGTTAGGTTGCTTGTTTTCCCTTTTCCTTCAAGTTAGGGTTTGTACCCTACCGACCCTAATTATCCTTACCTTAGGTCTGCTTGCAAGATAGATCATGGAAAACCCCGTTGTCCTTGGTTGGTCAACTTGTTGGTTATCTCCTAGATCCCTTGAAGTATCTATGTACCTTTATCTTTGATCTTAATTGATCAAGATTGTCTATCCCTTTGACCATGTATGGTCAAGATGGTTCTACTCTGTCTTAAGTATACTATTCTTAAGCCCTCTTAATAATGCTCATAGGCGCTTAAGCTTTTACCTATCCCTCTTGAAGTCACCAAGGACTTTGACATGGGATTCATGGATCTCAGTTCCATTTGGTAAATTACAAACAACGTCGAATTTACCCAACAACTTTGATGCACGCGACTTCTTCTTCTTCTCTCTTCTTCTTCTTCTTCTTCTTCTTCTTCTTCTTCTTCTCTACGATAGTCACGAGGGGGGGGGGGGGGTGGGTGCACGGTCCAGGGCCACGAGGGAGGGAGGCTGCGGGCTGATGACCAGGGAGGAGGGGGGAGGGGCTGCCTTTTGTAGAGGGGGAGAGGAGGTGGCTAATGGGAGGGGGGGGGGGGGGGGAGACAGCCATTAACGGCCGCCACTCCCCCACCTGGGGGACTGCATGCCCCCCCTTTTCTTTTACTTACTTCCTCTCTCTCTCTCTCTCCCTGCCATGCAGTTGGCAGGGGGAGAGCTGGAGAGAGTAAAAAAAAAATTAAAAATTTTTGAAAAGAAAGGGGGGGTTCTCATTGGGGGGGGAAAGCACGGGGGGGGGGGGGGGGGGCCACAAGGGATATTACAAAGATGATATTACTTAAAATGCATATCTTGTGTACCCTTATAAGCGATTCATCAACGAATTGAATAGGTGGATGCTCCAAGTATGAAGTATCCTATGGTTCCATGTCAATCTCCTGACACAACTCGGCATAAACTGGAAGGTTGATAGACATGTCAGCACAAAAGAATGAGTCCACCTCGTTCTCAAAGAATTCTTGGACTCCTATATTTCCATCATTGTTACTCGATGTTGGCTCCTCTACATGCTCCAAGCTTTCGGTGGCCTCCACCCCTTGCAATATTGACCCCTCTATTTATATATTGTCCTCATCTATGCTCGGAACATTGCTTTGATCATATACTCTTGCACTTCGGGGAGCTGAAGGTATAACATACCTATTCACAAACATGTACAAGAGAGATTTTAACTATTGTGGCATGTACCATGTCGTAATACAATTAAAAAACAAATGAGTTCATGCACCTATTCACAATGGGCTGAAAACACAAAGGTGTCGCGCAAATCCGTCCATTTTTTTTTGAAATCTATTATGAGAAATCCAGATGGACCTCGTCGAACTGTTGCTCCAGCTCCTTCAAGTACCACTTTGAACCACTCACATCGAATAGTATCATGGAGAAGCTACGGTAATCCACCGTAATAATACTTTGCAAGTTCCCAAAATACTCCATCTCATCTATAACCGTGTTTAGATCCATTGCTCATCATCGGCTCTCTTACTTGAACCTTGCCATGATACCACAGTATGTTGTGGAGTACATTTTGTCAATACGCTCCATGCGGAAATGTCATACGTGCGACCATGCTGCACTATATATTTTGTATTCTACATTGAAACACTCAATTAGTTATCGCATATAAAATATAGATACGAAAAATCCTAAACACGTCATCACCTTTGGACTACATCCCCTCGAGAATTCCCACTCCTTGGTTGAGACCTCCGCTCCTTCGCAAGACGCTGCGATCAAAGCTCCATGCAACCATCGCGTTGACATAAATCGTGACATCTCCTCCATGCCCTCGGGATATCGAATCGGTCGATTGCACGTACTACATCGAAATTTAGATCGTGCTTCCTCTCGATCTTGTCTAGCTTGCTGGTACCTTGCGAGCCACGTTTCCATAGAGGCATGGTGCAACATACAAAAGCGATTCTCTTTCTCCTCCATTGCAAAATCCATTCTTTTTTCTACCCCATTTCCAACCACCACATCTTCGGTCAGTCTATCATCATCCTTCGACCATAGCATACCGTTGTCTGGATTTACCGTTCGTAGCCATTATGAAATATGCACTAGCGCCTAACCAACCTTCAGCCATGCTACCTTCTAGCCAAGCTCGTTGTCGCACAAATCCTTTTAGGGTTTTCATGAAGCGCTCCAAGAAGAACATCCATCGCGTATGGACAGGTCCAACAATCTCCACTTCATCTACAAGATGCATAAGAAGGTGGATTTGTATCGTGAGCATGCTGGTAGGCAGGTATTTCTCAAAGAGACAGACCATGTCCACTGCTCCCCACCTCGCGGATTCAATAGAGGATGCCTTAATCTCCTTTTGTGAGATCCATTACACTAAAGTCGACAACCTGTAAATTGCCCCGCGTATTTCTAGAGTAAGGCATTCTGCGATCGCGATCGGTAGTACAAACTGTCACAAATGAGAAAGCATTATAAAAAATGACTACACTCCAAATAGCAAAATATGTAGGCCACTTACAATCCATTCGTAGTACAAACCTGACATATCTTATGCCAATCATGGGATTTTAGCCCTGATAATTGGTCGTCTTTAGAGAATGTAGACCTGAGAGAACGCATCATACCCGTCAGAGTGTGGATAGACTTGACTATTTGCTTCACAATGCACTCTTCTTTATAGTAGACAAAACCCAAGGAGCGCGAGGTAGCTGCAAGTGACTATCAACACTCGACTACGGTCAAGACACCTCCATCTTGCCTATCTCCTTCAAATCCATTTGTGCCCGTATAGTGTCTCTCTTTCCTATGATGTGGTCCCATAGCAAGCTGCCCATGTTCTTGAAAATATGCATGGGATCCAACAAGTGGTTGATATGTAAGTGGGTCCAATATGGCAACTTGTAGAAAACTAAGAACCGTCGCATTTCATTTGGATATGACTCTATGTGGACCATTTTCAGCTCGTACTAGCTTTGGGCATTCATACGTGTTGGAGGTCGTCCAAAAAAACCTTCCCTGAGTTCATGACCCTCTGGCAAGAAAGCGGTGTGTCCTTGATATACCATCTTCTTCACAGTTCATGACATTCGGGAGTCTACCGCACAATGTGGACATGCATGATAACCTGAGATAACCAGACCTGTCCCAACACCTCTATCCAGTGATGAATACAAACTTAAACAAGCTATGATAGATATTACCAACGAGTGACGGAAGCCTATTTACCTAAGCACTCTCCGAATCTCGGAAAGTCATGCATCCTCCATATGAGAATAGCTCGAATATTGGCAGACCGTTGACCACCGTTGACCATCGCACTTGCTCATATCTTGCACGGTGACCCCCTCCTCCCACAAAATCTTAAGCTCATCGACTAATGGACAAAGATACATGTTCATATTTTTGACTTTGTAGCAGCCAGGGATAATTAAGCTAAGGATGAGATGTCCTTTCTTCGTTAAAAGCCATGGAGGGATATTGTAGTTGACACAAGGACTATAGGCCACACACTATAAGAAGTTCAGTGCAAACCGAATGGGTTCACGCCATCCATTGAAAGACCAAGCCGAGGATTCCTTGGCTCTCGGGCAAATCCTAGGAAGGTAGAGTCAATGTGGCTCCATGTGCATGAATTCGTTGATATTTGTTGAACTCCATCTGTGGGCCTATTCTGCGCATGCCACGTTGTCAAGCTCACCATGCCGGACATATGAAACATGTGGTTTATGCGGGGGATAAGCAGAAAGTATCTAAGAACTTTTTGAGGGATGGTTTGCCCTTGCAAGTCCTGTCGATACCTATGAGAACCACACTTTGGACATGTCTCCATAGTCTCATACTCTCCTCGAAATAGTATGCAATCGTTGATACATGCATGGATGCTGTTGTAGTCCATACCAAGCTTTCGTAAAACATATCGTGCATTATCACGAGACTCAGGCATGGTATTTGTAAGTGGTAATATATAATACTTCAGTAACCTGAAAAAAATCATAAAACACCTTGAAAAAGCACAATTTTTTTTAATGATAGTGCCAAAAAGAAATCACCGAAGCATACATACAAGGTACCTGATCAACTCGGTCACACTCACATCGCTCCACCCGTATTTTGCTTGCACACTTAGGAGTACAAGCAGTGTCTTCAGGCAAGATACTTGGCACCCATCATATAATGGTATGGATGCTTCCTCTCTAAGTGGATCAAAAGTCTCGACATCCATGGGAATCAATGCATCGATCATTGCCTCCATCTCAAGCTCCAAGTTTGTAGGTAAGTCTCGAAGATTGTCTGTCTCCTCTGGTATTGACGGTATAGATTGGATAGTACCTTCCAAGTGGTGGATTGGCTCAGGCACTCCATCCATCACATACCCACGAACTCTTCTAATTGGCCGCAAAGGGTGCACTCCTCCTTGGGATGAGACGTCATCTCCCTGGATAGAAAATTTACCAGCCACACCCAATCTTTTTGTATATGGCATTCAATTAGCTTGCGAGTACAATGCATGGTTGATATTAACTTTTCTTACCGTTTGCTCAAAATCCAAGATTGTCTAATCAGTGATCTCAGATTGAAACTCGTCAAAGCGTCGTACATGTTCTATGGAAAATCGATGTTTTCGTCTAATTGCTAGCTTATATTGAGAGCAAGGGCATCGGACACACTGATTAAGATACGTCTCCTGATCTTGAACATCACGATCTTCATCATTTTCCATTTTATCTACGTTACGACAAACATTTTTTTTTTGTTATCATTCTTTTTTTCTTTCTTAAATTGTTTGAGAATGGATTTCTTCTCTTGTAACTCAAAAAAAAATAATGTATGTAAAGTCTCCATCTATCCACCCAAAAATTAACGTATATCGGAGTGTTTCCCATCTCGTGGTATTGCACCAGACCTCGCCACCACTCTCTCTTTGTTTTTTATCCATTCATTATCTCCTCTCCTTCCATCTCTCTCTCTCTTTTTCTTTCTTTATTATGCTATATGTTTATTCCCTCTCTCTCGTTCCTTCTTCCTTTTTCTCTTCCTTTCCCTCTCTTATTTCCTTTAACAAAACATATCTCTCTCTCTAATACAACAATAACAACAACAACAACAACAACTACTACTACTACAAACAAGAAAAGAAGAAAAAACTACCACTACTACAATAACAACAATAAATAAGAAAACTAGACAACAATAAACAAGAAAACAAAAAAACTATTACTACAATAATAACAACAACAACAAAAAAAAAAACAAATAAGAAAACCACTACTACTACTACAACCACGACTACGACGACTACGACTACATCTATAACCACTACCACTACCACTACCACTACAGTAAACAAGAATAGAAAAAAAATCAACAACAACAACTACTACTACTACTACAAACAAGAAAAGAAAAAAAAAGTACTACTACCACTACTACAACAACAACAAACAAGAAAACTAAACAACAATAAATAAGAAAAGAAACAAAACTACTACAACAACAACAACAAACAAGAAAACCACCACCACCACTACTACTACGACTACAACTACCACAACAACAAACCACTACTACTACAATAAACAAGAAAAGAAGAAAAAATAATAACAACAACTACTACTACTACTACTACTATAATAACAACAAACAAGAAAAGAAGAAAAAACTACTACTACTATAATAACAACAACAACAACAAACAAGAAAACTAAAAAACAATAAAAAAGAGAAGAAAAAAAACTACTACTACTACAACTGTGACAAACAAGAAAACTACTATTACTACTACTACAATCATAGCTACGATGACTATGACCATGACTATGACTACCACAACAACAACAAACTAGAAGAGAAGAAATTAAACAACAACCATGACCACCACCACTACCACCACCACTACCACTACCACCACCACCACCACCACTACTACTACGACTACCACAACAACAACAAACAAGAAAATAAGAAATTAAACAACCACTACCACTACCACTACCACTACCACCACCACTACCACTACCACTACCACAACAACCACAAAAATAATAAACAAGCAAATAAGAAATTAATCTCCGACTATCACTACCACTACTGCTACCACTACTACTACCACTACTACTACCGCTACCACTATAACAACAAACAATAAAAAAAGAAAAGAAGAAACAAAACAACAACAACAATAACAACAACCTCTCCCTCCTCTCTCTCCCTCCCTCTCACTCTCCCTCTTTTTCTCTCTTTCCCTATTATGTTTAATGTTTTCTCCCTCTCTCTCTCATTCTTTCTTTCCTTTTCTCTCTTCCTCTCCATCTCTCATTTCCTCTCCCTCTCCCTCTCTTTCTCTCTTTCCCTATTATGTTTAATGTTTTTTCCCTCTCTCTCTCATTCCTTCTTTCCTTTTCTCTCTTCCTCTCCCTCTCCCTCTCTTTCTCTATTTTTCTATTATGTTTAATGTTTTTTCCTTCTCTCTCTCCCTCTCTCATTTCCTTTTCTCTCTTCCTCTCCCTCTCTCATTTTCTCTCCCTCCCTCTCCCTCTCCCTCTCTTTCTCTCTTTCCCTATTATGTTTAATGTTTTCTCCCTCTCTCTCTCTCTCTCTCTCGTTCCTTCTTTCCTTTTCTCTCTTCCTCTCCCTCTCTCATTTCCTCTCCCTCTCTCAATACATGTGAATTTTAACAAAAACAAGTAAAAGAGAAAGAGAAAACACAAAAACAAAGCAAGAAGGAACAATGCACTCACCATAAAGGCTTGAGGATGGATTCGGAGGCTCCTCTTCGTGAGGGCGGCTCCTCTTTGCCCTTCGTACACTTCCTCCTCTTCTTTGCGAATGGCAGCAGCAGCAATGAGAAGCTTTCATTCTCCCTCTTTCTCTCTTTCTCTCCCTCTCCCTATCAAATATAACATGGAGTTCGCTCTCTCTTTCATGTACTCGCACAAAATAACGTGCTCGGGTTTTGGTCTTTGTTTTTTTTGTCTGAGCACCATCGCTATTTGCGTTGCTATTAGCATCGCATTTGCAACGTTCATAGCGATGCAAATAGCGACGCTGCTATTTTGTATCGGAAAGCACCATCGCTATACCTCCATATCCTTGTAGTGCCTTACATCAATTACTCTGCCAAGTTGTAGCTCAAGGTCTCCTCGGCTAGATATTACAACTTATTGATCATCAAGGATATGGTTAGGGTTAGCTACCTATGCTTTCAATAAGTTAACATGAAACACATTGTGGATTTTTATATTCTCAGGGAGTTGTATCTTGTAACTGCTTGGTCTTAAGAACTTAAGAACCTTATAGGGTCCATAATACCTTGGAATTAGCTTGTTAAATTCTCCTAAAGACAAAGAACTCTTCTTTGGATGATAGACATGGATGAATATCACATATATTTCTTTGAAGATTCATTCTTGACTTTTTAGATCAGCATATGCCTTTTGTCGGTCCTTGGTAGCTTGAATATCTTGTCTGATAATCTTGATTTGATCATCCATTTATTCTAACATTTTCTCGAAGCTTTTACCCTTAGAGTAGGATCGGAAAAATTAAGTGGCATACGATAATCTTGACCATATAGTGCCAGAAATGGAGTCATGTGAATACTTCAATGATAGGAGGAATTATAAGAAAATTCCACTAAGGATAGATACTGAATCCACCTGTTAGGTTCCTTGCTGCAATATGTACGCAGAATATCCACAATCACTTGATTAACTCGTTATGTCTGTCCATTAGTTTGTGGACAATAAGTAGTGCTGTTGAAAAAAAGTTGGGTTCCAATGGCTTCAAATAAACTCTTCCAGAAATGTGATGTGAAAAGAGAATCATGATCAATGATGATCCTTTTAGGTAACCCATGTAAGCTAAAAATTTCTTTTACAAAAATTCTTGTAATATTTGAAGCTTTGTAATTGGTTTTCATTAGAATAAGATGAGTGACCTTTGTTAGCATGTCTACTGTTACCATTATTGAGTTATATTCTCCTTGCATAGAAGGTAACCCAACTACAAAGTTCATGCTAATAAACTCCCATTTCATTTGGGGGGAATGTCAAGTGGATGGAGTTTTCATGGTAACTTGATACGTTCAGATTTTATCCTTTGGAAATTTAGACATTCAGTAACATACTTAAGTACATCACCCTTGATCTTTACTAGTGATAGCTTTTTCTGACAACATTAAGAGTTTTTGCATACCCTGTGTGTCCTGAAACAACAGAGTCATGTGCTTTTGAAAGTATCCTTCCCTTGAGAGTTTGACCTAAAGGAATGCATAGTGTCATTCTGAAATAAACAAGTCATTCGTCTTCATCTATAGAGAATTCTTGATACTTAGTCTTGAATTTTGGATCTTGTTGCTTATTCTGAACTTCCCAATACAATTTGTTGATAGTATGGGTCCTTATTTGCTTCATCCTTAGTCAAGTTGATGATAGGATTAGTTGGCATTGATACCATTGTAGCCAGAGTTTCTACCCTAGATGGTTCTTCAGTGAGATAAGAGCATTAAAGAAGGCTTTATAAATAATAAGAGCATCTGCTACTACATTTTATTTACCAGGTCTGAACTTAATTTCAAAGTCGTACTCCGGTAGAATTTTGATCCACCATCATTGCCTCATATTAAGATTAGACTAAGTAAAAATCCACTTAAGACTTTTATGATCTGTGACTAAGGAAAACTTTTTTCCAAGCAAGTAATGTCTCCATGATTTGAGAGCGTGAATCACATTTAACAACTCCAAGTCCATTGAGTAGCATATCTCTTTTCATGGGCTTTCAATTCTCTCGAAGTGTAAGCTACAAGATGACCTTCTTGGATTAGTATGCATCCCAATGCATGAGAACTGGAATCTATGACAACTTCAAATCCCTTGCTTCAGTTAGGTATCCTTAAGATAGGAGAAGTTACCAAACTATGATTTGGTTGCTCAAAGCTAGATTGTTCAATTAGCATCCTTTGACCTTGGCAAGATCTACTGATATACCTTCTGTAGAACTGTGAATCCCAAGTACTCAATCTTCCTTTTGAAGAAGGCACACTTCTTCTTCTTGGCATACAACTTGTGTGTTCTCATTGTCTCCAAGACAATGCGAAGATGTGGTTCATGATCTTCTTCTTCCTTAGAATAAGTTGGGATGTCATTACAGAATACAAGAACAAAATCATCGAGATGAGGCCTGAAAATGTCTTGCATTAACATATTGAAGGTAGTTGGAGTAATTGTCAACCCAAATGACATTACGATGAATTCAAAATGATTGTATCTTTTATTGAATGCAATTTTAGGAATATCTTCATCCTTGATTCTAATCTAATAATATCCTAAAGATCGATCTTAGAAAAGATCCTTGCTCCTTGTAGACAATCATGAAGCTCATCTATCCTCAAGATTGGGTACTTATTCTTCACTATCGCTTATTTTAGCCCTTCGTAGTTGATACAAAGATGGAGAGTTCCATCTTTCTTCTTTTGGAATGGAATAATAATAGGGCTCCCCATGGTGAAATGCTTGGCCAAATATACCCTTGCTCTAGTAGTCCTTTGAGTTGATCTTTTAGTTCGATGGCTTCAAGAATAGACATTTTGTAAGGTCTTTTTGCCACTGGAGCAGCTCCTGGAACAATTTTGATCTCATGATCGACTTCTCTATCTAGAGGTGGCTCATTTAGCTCTTCAAGAAATACGTCAGCGTATTCTTTTAACTAGGATGGTTCTTCTTATGTATGACCATTAAGTTTACCTTGTTAAGCTTGATCAAGTAAACATAATCCTTTCTTCAAGGCTTTCACAATTTGAGAAGCTTTTGCTCATTGAACTTTAGGTTTCCCTATTTCACCTTGTGTAGTTGCAATTTTACCCTTGAAATCCTAAAATGTGACTTGACCTTTTCCACAATGGATATGAGCCTCATTGGGAATCAGTCAATCCATTCCTAGTAAACATTCATAAGCTCCTAAGTTCATGACTTTGAATCTCATACTTGAAAGGTTTCCTCCTAGGTTAAACTCTATCCTTGCAGTTTGTTGTGTAGAAAGTACTTTCTTTCCATTTGCTAATTCCATAAGCAATTTTGATGCATTTACTGTATCCATTCCTAGCTTCTTATCACACTTGGGAAAAATAAACGAGAGTGTACTTCCACAGTCAATCAAAACTTTAAATGATTTACATCGGTGACTAGCTGGTGTCTGTATTATCAAATATTGACGACTTGGACCCTTCTTGTGGAATGCAGCACGAACAGTTGTTTTTTCAATATATTCTTCCATAGTAGAGTCTTCCTCCTTATCTTTAAGGGTACTATTTGATGTTCTTTCTCTTGCCATAGCTACTTGACCACAGCCCTTCGGTAGTTTTGCCTTGACCTTGAAATTGTCCTTGGCAATGGTTTACACTAAGCTTTGGACCTGAAATGTCCTGGCTCATTATAGTGAAAGCACCTAAGACCATCCCTGTTTCCTTGGGTAGGAACAAAATTTCCAAAAGTATTGGATTTTTCATTTTTCTTATAACCTTGGTGAAATTGGCCTTGGGTTCTTTTTGCTTGATCTTTGAATACTCCTTTGTTGTGGTTATTGTAGCTCAGGAACTTATTATTTTTAGGCTTTGATTGTACTTCATGCACAATAGGAGCAGCTCGAATCAAAGCATATTGGAGGTCTATTGGGTGCATTGATTCCAAACAAGTGTTCAGAGGAGAATTTAGCCCATTGCAGAACTTGGATACTTGTTGAGCAGTATCCATGGAGGGTGCATGTTTTAAGAAGTGAAGCAAACTTGGAGTAATATACTTCCAAGGTCAATTCCATTTGCTTCAAAATAAAGAAATCATTCAACTTTTGGGTGTCATAAGCTGGAGGTAAATATTTTCCTCTTACAACTTCTTTCTGCAAATCCCAAGTAATGGTTTTTTCAAGGACACCTTGATCTCGGCACCAATGCTTTCACCAAAATCGAGCTTCCCCAATTAATTTTAGCTTAGCTATCATGGCTTGGTTGGCTTGGATAGTTCCAGTAGCAGTAAAATAATCTTCCATGCATTCGATCCAAATTTCTATATCGTCTTCCACATTCTTACCTTTCTCGTCAAATTTTGGAGGTTTAATCTACTTCAAAAGATTCCTTTTCTCTTGTGCTTCGTTGAGAATTATTGTGGGTGCGAAATTTTGGAAAATTTTCAAAAATTTCCAAGTTAAACTTTGCAAAATTTATATTGTATTAATATTAGAGTTTAATACTCAAATGATTTATCGCTTAATTTATTGAAACAATTTTAAATAAAACTCTTTTCTAATTGCTATAGTTAAACTGCAATTTCAGGGATTTCGAGGGAAAATAAGGTTCCATTATTTCTCTGATTGATAAAGTATCAATCAGTCTTTATTACAATGGATGTACAAGGTAATCAAGAAATACATTATTCAGATAGTTCACATGTTCATCTTACTTTTTTCATAAAAGGATTCCCTACTACAAATTAAGTATGACACTCTGATAGGACCTTTATGAAGTAAGTTCGATTTTGAGAGTAGATATCTAGAAATCTATATATTTTTAGGGAGTTCAAGAAATCTATCCTTTTTGTAGTTGCGGTGGCAAGGACGGCCTAGAACTTTTATTCCGTCGACTGGAAGGATCTTTGTAACTTCCTCATAGATATACGGGTTTAGTTTGATCTTCTTGCCCCTAGTATACAGGGTTGAATTTACACTAGCTTCACAAAATAGATAGATCTTGAGAACTTTAAGATCTTTCATCCATTTTACCCTTTTCAAATTATTCTGAAGATAAGCTAGACAACTTGCATCAAAATAGCAGTATCCTCCGCTAATCATCCACCATCTTTCATGATATAGAGGCGATGGGTTGTACAAGTGATCTAGTATCTGCATCATCTGATTTTAGGCAAGACTCGATGAATGCATAGCAATTGACATAGACATTACTCAAAAGATCAAGATTTGTTTCCAAGATCCGTTATTTTGCCATAATTCAAAAACATATAGTAACAAAGAAAAGAAAATATGTCCTAGTCTATATTTACCATCCAAGAATTTTTTTTTCTTAAGCTTATGTCGTATTCTATTCTAACGAGTGCTTTGATACCAACTGTGGGTGTCCGCTAGTCTCAATGCAAGGTGCACCTTTTGGTAGTCCATCAGTAGGTTTTCCAAAATGATGCTGCCTGACACTCCATTGGAGTATCGCAGGGTTTGTCACTTAGGCCCTACTGAGTCTACATCGCAACGAAAGAGTTCAGACCAAACCCACTAGAATCAACCTGAATTTTTAGGTTCCTAAAATCAAACAGGTCTCCTAACAACCAGCTAGCGTTAGTAATTTCAAGTTCCCACTTCCTACAGGATTACTCGAACTGAAGCGGGCTTGCCATTGCACTTTGTTCAAAGAGAATGAGAGATAGAGGGGAGTGCAGTATGTCAACCATCCTACCCATGAGGAAAAATCCCATTCCGATTGACCCTAAAGCAATGCAAGTTGATTCTATCTCTAATGACTAGTTGGTCAATTTGTCATCTTTCTATTTCTATCACTAATGGACGGACCCGTTGGGGGTTACATCCACCTGCTTTCCTTTGATGACAAAATCATCTTTAGTTTTTTTGATTACCTAATATCACATTTATTGGAACATCTATCTTCCTTAATTAGTCTTTTAAATCATAGGTTCCTTCACGTAATTTATCTCACAAATATACATACAATTCAAACAATCCTTGAGTAAAACAAATTTCTTTATTATATTGGAATTTTATTACAATTTTTATATTTCTGACCCTACGAAAGATATATAGAATTCAGGTTTAAGCCTCTTATATACAATGGGTTTCACGAATATATGAGGATTACATTATGGGTTTCAGGAATGGGTTGCCCTCTTGTAGCTATTAACAGAGCGTGAGACACAGGGGGGGTCGAGCGTGACTAGTGTTTCCTCAATCAATTATCAAGAGGTGAGGATTGAGGGATATTACGACACTTGGAGTCAGGTACGTTCATGTTTTCCTATGCACACATGGGATGGGTTTCAGCAATCATTATCGGACATGTCACTCTGTTCTACACAATGCACTATCAAGCTTCCTGGCCTACCTTCTTGCACCTATGCCGGACAGGTTGGAACACACTCTTGTACCATTAACTATCCACATTGGCATACTCCCTCTGAATCATTTCCCCCTCATTCCATTCTAAATCGGGTGTGAGTTATGGGTTCCCATGATTATTCATTGAGCAATGTGAGAGTTGGGGCGAGTGACTATTCTTTCATCCTCCTCCATGAGCGACAGTGAGCTAAATGTTAAACCCTTCATCATCATCGATGGACTTTTCCGATAGAGCTACCTCTCTAGGTGCTTCTACATGGTCCCTGCCACATTGGACATGTACTATGTAGAAACTTTGGTACCTCCTGTAGCCGACAACCACACAAGAGGCAACATCTACAATCGACTTCACTCTCTGTTGCTCAGTTCACCCTTCTCGTTAAAGTCTTAAGTGTGGGGACGTGTCCCTACACATCTATGAGGTATATACTCATTCACATCCTGATTCTGATCATGTAGCCATGCCGTGCCCAGATTTTACCTTGATGGGGGCTCTTTCCCACCCACCTGTCCTCTCTCACCCCATTTTTCCACTTGTTCCTTCCATGTTTCTCTTTATCCCTTGATTTGATGAGCTTCCATGTGAATGTATCCTACGTTCACAAGAACCTATATCCAATCCTTATAGCCATGTTCATCCCCTTGCGAAATACACTTTATCTTTTTACAGCCCCTTGTTCCGATTGATAGTTCACAAGTTATTCATTTCTGAAGAATTTTATGTCACCTTGATGTGTTCCCATATGAACACACCCTTTTTTCTTTGGAACCGCTAATGGATGTGCCAGCCTTGACCTATACCTTCCACTTGCCATTTTTTTCTTTTTACTGCCAGTCATTCCGATGTACGGTTTGTCTGTTATTAGTTTTTGCGTGTTTTCATGTCTTTTGTATGCGTCTTTTTGTTGTTTTTCCCATGTGAACCTACCCTATTCTCCTCATAAATTTCTTCTAATTTGATAGCCTTTTTAGACCCCCTTCTTGCCCATTCTTCCTCTTTACTCTACCCTATTCCGACCTCTAGATGTTTTGCTATTAATTTTTATGTGTTTTCCAGCTCTGTTTTCTTGTTTTTTCCATGTGAATGCCTCTTCCTGACCTTGGAACTATGTTTTAACCTCATTTCCCTATTACCCACACTTGTCTTGACATTTTTTCTTTTCATTATTTTTTGTTCAAAGGTACAAATCTACTGCCATTAATTTTTGCACCCAGTTGCCAATGCGGTTTTCTTATTTTTTCCATGCATACAAATCTTTTTTGCTTTGGACTAGCAATCTGATGTGCTGCACTTTCCCTACCCCTTCCTTTTGACATTTCTCCTTCTTACCACCCACCATTCCGGTGTTTGGTTTGTCTGTTACTAATTATTGTCTATTTTCGGGTATTGTTTTTCAGTGTGTTTCTGATGTTTTTCCATGTGAACACCCTTTTCTTGCATTGGAATCATGTTTTGACATGATAGTCCCGTCGACTCATCTAATTGAACATTTTTTCTTTTTCTCATACTTCATTATGGCAGACGAATTTTTTTGTATTAATTTTTGTGTGTTTTGCATGCCTCATTTTTTCTATTTCTCATGTGTCGTCCGTGTTTTCAGGTTTTGACGTGTGTCTATGCATCCATGACATTGTCCTTCATTCCCACGTCCACCCCACCTATCGTTTCAATCCTAACACTGTAAATATTTTTACCCCTGTGCCCACATTCACGTGCGGGACATGAGGGGTTTCTTTTTTTTCTTTAATTTTTAACTTTAAATAAACAAAACAAACAACCAACACCAACCATAAATATTTTTTTTAAAAAAAAAATTCCCCCTCCTCTCTCGATCGTAACCACCCATCACCCCTTCCCTCCTCTCTCTCCTCTCTCTTCTTTATTCTCTTTCTCTCTCTCTCTCTTCTTCTCTCTCCTCGACCCCCCTCTCTCTCTCCCCCCTTCTTCTTCTTCTTCTTCTTCTTCTTCTTCTCCTCCTCCTTCTCTTCTCCTTCTTCTCACTCCTCTTCCTCCTCCTCCTCCTCCTCGCTCTTCTTCTTCTTCTCTTGCTCACAGCCGGCGCCTCCTCTCCCTACGCCACCCCCGCTTGACTCCTCCTTGTGCCGCCGTTGCATGATGCCCACTCAACCCCCACTTGGTTCCTTCACTTGCAACCACCTTGCCACTTCACACCGTCCCGCAACTCCAACACCACCTCCACTGCCTTTTTTGCCCTCACCCGCCCACTTTGCGCCCCCTGTGCACCCCCCGCCCCCCCCCCAACCACATCACTCCCCCACCCTTTCCTCCCACCCCTCCCTAAGCCCCTATTCCCACAAATCCCGCCACCCCCCCCCCCCCAAATTCAACAATACCCCCCACCCTTCTCTTAAGCCCCCCTTCCCCGCCTCCATAAACCCACCTTCCCCACCTCCTCCTAAGCCCCCCTTCCCCCCTTAAGCCCCACAGAAACTCCCCTCTTCCCTAGCCCCGTATCCCCCCCAACCCACTACAGTCCCGTCACCGGTCCCTCTATTCATAATCACCGACAATGTGGCTACGAGAGTTTGCGAGGTTGTGCACGTGCTCGTGGGAGTCGTCGTACCGCGTCCGAGAGTGTTCACGTGCGAGGACGTGCATCTGACATTATCCGTGTGGTGGCGCATGCCCGTCCATTCACATGCGGCTATTCATATGCAACCAAATACCCCCATTTTTATTACAAAACTGTCTAAAACCCTCAAAAGCACATTAAAAACCATTAACATTCCCTAAAAAATCATAAAAAATTGGAAATTTCCATAAAATAGAAAAACAATTCTCTATCAAATTGGAAATTTTTTGAAATCTTTTTCCAAATTGAAGTGCTGGCAACTAGTTTTTGAAAATTCAAAAACTCAAAATTTCCTTTCAAATATATTTAAAAATGAAGAAAATTCATAAAATTCTAAAAAATAATAATCTAAAAAAATATTAGAAAAAGTTCAACCCTTTTCTCATGCTGATGAATGATAAATGGATATTCAATTCCTTAGTTCATCACTTTTTTTTTGTTTATTGAAATTTATTTTCAAATGCTAAAATGCTTGAAATTTTTGTCAAATATTTTGAAAAATGACTGGTAAATTCTAGAAAATTTTCAACAAGCTTCTTTGTAATATTTTCCATCTTCAAAGGTGTTTCAATCACAAATTGACCCAAAAATTAAAAATTAAAAAAGAAAGAGAAAAAAAGCAAAAAAAAAAAAACAACACACAAACACTAATAACAACCAAACAAACAAACTAGGACCACACTAACCTTGCCATGATATCTCTTTTTTTAAAAATGAGGTGTCACATTTTTCTCAGTTAGTGACTTTTGTTTTTTTTTTACTCATTGCATCTTGGGACTGATCTGTGCACATTCAATTTCTTGCATACACATCCCTGCCAAGTATTTCTTTTTATACTTTTTGCTTTATTTATTTTTTGTTACCCCACAACCATTATTAATTATTAAAATGAACTTTAATCACCCACTTTTTCCACACGCTCTTGCGCCAAACACACATTTTTCTAATATATTAAAATACACTCGCTATTCACTTAGCACATGCTTCGAGTGCTACAGACATGCATAATTTTAATCAAAACTGAACCACCTCCCACAAAAAGCACACGCTGGCAAAAAGGTGCTCCACACACCATTAGTTTCTAATGAATAAATTTGCATTTAGAGACCTCAGTCTAGAAAATGGAGTCCGTTTAATGCACTGCTTCACCCTAATAATTTGTAATTAATATTTTAAGAAGAAACTATCTTTTTTTTTAAAGGTTTAACACCTAATAAAATTTCACCCATTTGTAACTAATTTTTTAAAATGAACCATTCATTAAACTAATTCTCCTCACTGCACTTTTTTCCCTTTTCAATAAATGCGCTTCATAGGCTGGGTACGTGCAGTCTTTCAAGTTGTTTCTATTGTCCAATTTGATTACAGAAGTTCTAGTCATGTTATGAGTGGGTTGTTGTTGTATTATGGTTGGTTTCTATGATGATACGATTACAAGTACGATCTATAGTTTTCTTTTCTTTTTGATATGGGGCTTCATGGTGTTTGTTTGTCTTGCATCACATGAAGCTTTTAGTCGCATATGTGTAGAGGTCATGTCGAATTTTTTCTAGGATGTGGATTAATTGGGGTGGTCAGTTGGTCAGTCACATCTGTGTGTGTCTATTATGGTCAATCTCTTATTTATGGTTATCATGTTGTTTTGCAAGCATGATATGTGTGTACAACCATCTGAATGGCACCTCGTACCCCTCCCCCGATCCAATATGTCTTAATATCGCATGATTACTCCTTATTACTGGATTGGACCTTGTCACTAAAGCCGGCTTATCCAAGTTTGTGGGTCTTTCCTTACCACTAGTTCAAGATGATCCTACCCTCTATGATCACTTTCTAGCCTCTTACAATAAGAGGTCTGGTTCGGTCTGTGGTACTACTATTCTTTTGATGCCTAAGAGTTTGGGCAAGGCTCTTTGTCTGCCATATCGTGGGGAGTCTATCCCTTCTGCCCATCAGTTGTTTTCCAATGAGGATATTTTGAAGTTGTAGAAGCATACTTAGGATTCTAGATCCAAAGAAGGTTATTACCACGTCAGGGGTCAGTGTCTCCATGATTGCCAATCCCCTCTAGAAGCAGACATGCCAATTCATGCAAGAAAAGTTTATGCTTGCCAAAACCCCATCTCATTACCTCTCAAAGGAGTTGTTCACAGCTTCCCGTATGGTTTTGAAATGTATCACTATTGATTCGAGTACTTATCTCTTGTCCAAGATGGATCAACATTTTGTCCGAGTTACTCAAGGAAATGTGACTAATGTCACCTTTGGGTCTACCTTCGTGTCTTCTTGACACATGCTGCTCCTGCTAAGGGAATCCCTTTCCCTCCAATTGATCCTCCCAAAGTTCCTCTTCCTGTCCAAGATGGATCAACATTTTGTTCGAGTTACTCAAGGAAATGTGACTAATGTCACTTTTGGGTCTTACCTTCATGTCTTCTTGACACATGCTGCTCCTACTAAGGGAATCCCTTTCCCTCCAATTGATCCTCCCAAAGTACCTCCTCCTCTTAATGAAAAGGCTGATGTGATAATTGAGGATGATGATTCTCCCCCTCCATTAGTCTTGGCAAGGAAACATCTTAAGAGGGTGAACACAATATTAGTGAGTTTGGAAATCTCTCATTCCCAATTTTTAAATACTAAAAAGGTGGCACCCTGATAACATGCCGATAAGTTTCTCGAAACCATATGATGTGACCTATCATTAGAAAACACTTGAAAAATGGAATCTATTGAGCTATACAGCACTCGATTTGGAGTTATAGTGTTCAAGTTATGACAAATCCAAATATTTGACCACGTGTCCCAAACTTATGGGAAAGTCCCATATTCCCCAATATGATGTTGGTGGGGCTGAATCAGTTCCAGTTCCTCCTCCTCCCATTCCCGTTACCATTCTCATTACCATTCCTGATCAATCGTGTAGCACATTGCTTGCTTTCTTTCAGACGCCCAATCTTTTCACAGCCCATAGAGATGGAATACTAGACATTACTATTCCTTCAGTGCACTGCCTTGTCATGGGAGATACCATTCCTTTTTTGTGCAAGGATATCTAGAGCTCCATTGAACTTTCGGTTACTACCTTTATACAACACCTTTATTCTTCTTTTTATGAAGAAGTTTAGCAATCTAAGGAGGAACTGAATAAGGCCAACTCTGCTCAAGAGAAATTTTTTTACCTTTGTACACAAATGGATTAGAAGACTAAGCTCATGGATACCCAAAAAAATGAAATCTCTATGTTGGAAGCTCAGTTGTTGGCAGAAGCTAGGTTTGAAGTTGTTGCTATAATAGAGGAGCGGGATAGGTTACAGAGGGTCAACAGATGAAGGCGGTAATAGATGTCCAAGCAGAGCAGTTGAAATCCACCACAACTATCTTAGACTAGAGCCATGCTCAGATCCAACAACTCAAAGATCAATTGGCTTAGTCTCAGTCTACTACACAGATTCCTGGGCAACCAGTTTCTACTTTATCCCTTGCAGATTTGGCAGTTCTTCAACGACATGCCACGTTATGTCCTTTGTTCCAAGACAAAGTAAAAAGGCTGTAGTCCAAGATGTGGTCTTCATTTGAGCAATTTCAAGAGTATGTTCCTCTCGACCATTCCTTTTTGTCGACTATCAATTGCAAAAGTTGGCCTTCTATATTAGGCTCTCAACGATGGATCTACCTCTTCTAGAGGATGGTTGGAGTGGAGCATGGTCTTTTGATTTGTTGACAGAAGTAGTCCACATGGTCTTTGAAGACTTTGTGACTTTGGATACAATGTTGATGTCTTACATGTATTTAAGAGGTGATCTATTAATTCTAGATGATGAAGGTCTAGCTTGGTATATAGGGAATGTGGTCTCAAAAGCTTCCTTATATGTCAAACATTTGGAGTTGAGGATCGATGAAATGTTCATGTGATATTCTTCCAAAATGGATGCTTGCCCGGACACTTTATGGCATATAATGATTGATTCTGTAGACAGAACAAAGCCTATACTCATGTGTAGAACACTAACCAACTAAGAGTGGATCACTTAGCTTATCTTTCCAAGCACCATCCATTTGATTCATCCTTCTTTGATGCTTACCGTCGTCGATCTACTTTAGATCCATCTCTTCCTAGCTTATCCTATTATCAACAAATGGCCCATTGATATGATGCTTATTTTTCCCTTTATCAATCCAACTCAACAATCATTTTACCTCTCCTTTTTCAACCTTAGGGTACTCCTCGAATTCCAATCTTTACCTACTATTATTTCATAGAAGATCGAGTAGTTTTCCATTCTCCGTTTTGTCTTTCCCCATCTATATATATTCCTTCCACTTTTCTTGCTTATCAATTAACACCTTTCTTAATCGATTCGCCTAAATTCTTAGCTAATCCTTCTTTAGCTTATTCCTCATTTTATGATTTTGCCTACCCATCTCTTCATCCTCTTTTACATGTTCCTCTTCCATCTCCTACCACTTCAATTTCTTAGCCCCATTAGTTGGTTAGTGGGTATGAAGGATTTGATCAAAAGATTCCAAGAAGACGAGGATGGAGCTCAACTGATTCTCTTACGGGACCACAAATTAATTGGCCATTAATTCCAGGGGGGTGAACAACTGCTAGTCAAGCATACCAAAACTATCTCCATTTTGCCCAAAAATATTCACAATCTCCAGATCCTTGAGTGAAATTGACAGTCCACTTTGCTTGGTACCTAGCATATATGAGCATTCACATAATTGATCAAAAGGCCATTCTGAAGTTATGTATAAATGTCAATGTGAACATTAATTCCCAACAACTGGATGTTCTATATTTTCATGCCCTTTGTCTGTCTAGCAGATACCTTGTTTTGCTAGAAAGGATATGTTGCCTTTAATTCTTCTAAAATCCTCCATAAAATTTTCTAGATGAATCCTTATCCATGGATATTTTTCGTAATCATCAAGCCTTCAAGAGGGATCATCTTCACTATAACCTCCAAATGTATCTTTTATGCATCTTAATGATATGTCTCTCTTTTGGAGGTGCTCTCTTTTCATGGTGGTTGAATATTGGATTTGTTCGAGATCTCTCTTTTCAACTATTGATAGTGATGGCGATAGTGTATAAAAATATTACGCCACAAAGTTGAAGAACCTCTTATATCCTTTACAAAATTGCTATGATTTGCAGTTGATTATAAGATGTGTTAATGGATAAAGGTGTACTTTTTCTTTTATTGTATTCTTTCTTAGATACAGGTGATAAGTTGGGGTCATGGTTGGGTGGTTTATTGAAGATACTAAAGAAGATCAAGTTGAGCTCTTTAATGAACTTATATTCCCTTTTTCTTAGGTCACAAGGACACTCCCCTATTAAGTGTGGGGATATGTTGAATGCTAAATTGATTTGATTTTTTTGGTTGATTTTTGTTGTTTTTCAAGGCTTAATGGTTGACTTTTGATGGATTTTGAATGATGATTGGTTTTTTTGAAAGTGTTTGAGAGTATTTTGGATGAGATTGATTATGTTTTGAAAGCTAATTATGATTTTCAATAGAGATATGAGGCTCTATGATGTTCTGATAGGTTCTGTTGAGGTTATGATTGGTTCTATTTAGCTTCTATTTTGTTATGATTTTCTTTTGTTTGAAGCATGGGTTAATGATTGATGGAATTTGAGAATGTTTGAAAGCTTATCTAGTGGTTTTGGATAGTTTGGAATGGTTTTACTATGAGTTATGTAATTCTGATGCCTTCTATTGACCTTCTGTAACCCTCTATTGAGCTTTTGTAGAGCCTATGTTCATGTTCTGTTTTTGTTTTGTTCTGTTCTGTATGCATTTGTAAGTGTTTTGTGGAATGTATTTGAGACTTTGGGAAAGTTTTCTAGCCTTGGAAAGAGGTGAATGCAAGTTCAAAAGAGCTTGAGGAAGTGAAAGAAGTAGCTACTGAAGACTCAAGAGAAGACTGGAGTGAAGTGATAGTGATGAGCTATGAAGAGTCATTGTAGTGGCTCTGGTGACCTTTCATATCAAACACACCTTTTGGAAGGGGCATCCATGAACAAAGAAGGATTATTATGAGTGATTATTGAGTATTGTAGTGATTATATGATGTACTATTGATTGAGAGAGAAAGAGAGAGTTAGAGATAGCCAACTCTATGCCAAGCAATGTATCTATCTATGAGAGACTGTGAGAGAAAACTATGAAGATAATAAAGATGAATACTATGTGATCTTATTTCCATTCAAAGTGGCATTTCTTTTGTGTTATCTTTGTTGGTCGATGAATTCTATGAAGAATATGAAGAAAACAATGAATTTTGTTGAAGTTAAAGCCATGGGAGAATTGTTTCTATGAAGCTGCATGAATATTTATTATTAGTGGTGTTCTTTTCCTTGTTGTGGTTCTCTAAAGAGTAAAACAAAAGCTTGTTGATGTTACAAGATAGATTTTCTTGTTGTAGAAACCCCTTTTCCTTGGTGTCTCTCTTGGGGCTCCAAATCATCATCATTATTTGTTTTAAAGAGTTTGAGCATTAAGCCTATGTTTATGATTGACTTACTTTGGTGGGTTAGTGATGACATACACTTCATGTGAATGATTTTGAAAATCATGTATGCCACTTATTGTCACTCCACTATATTGGAAATTTGAGAGATATAGTTAGTCTAGAAAATACACATTTTTGGACTTGTCTGTGTTTATTAAGAGGCTACAATTGGAGCCCAACTTGGGCACAAATTGATCCATACTTAGACTAAGTTTGTACAAAGATGTGAAAACCCAACTCAAGATATTGAAGTGTCCTAAAGATCTCAAGCTAATAAGACTCTACTTGTATGACACACTTTGAAGAAAGAACATAAAATTTATAGATGGAAATTTTGTAAGGACAAATAAATGGGTGTATGACCAATATGCAAAAGTCATTCCATAAGAACATTCAAGGAGAAAGGTGTCGTGGTTTTTATAAGGATGAGACTCATAAGAAATCTTCTTGGAAGCTTCTTGGAACATCTTCTTGGAAGCTTCTACCCTTAAGGTGGGGTCTCAAAAGCTGAGTGGAGGGAGCTAGATACTCTTGTCCATACAAAGCTTGGAATGGAGTCATTAGGATGCTTTGATGATAGGATGCATTGTAATAAGAAAACTCCACCAATGGTAGATATTCTATCCATTTCTTAGGCTCCTTGCAGTAACAATAAGGTCTGAGTATGTCTTCAATGACTTGATTCACTCATCTAGTTTTCCCATTAGTTTGGGGGTGATTGGCGGTGCTGAAACAAACTTGGGTACCAATGGCATCACACAAACTCTTCCAAAAATGAGAAGTGAAGAGAGAGTCACGATCACTAATTATCTTTTTAGGCAAACCATGTAGCTTAAAGATCTCCTTCACAAAGATCATTGCAGTATCTAAAGCATTGTAGTTAATTATGACTAGCATAAGGTGACCAACCTTAGTTAGCATATCCATAATGACTAAGATTGAATTATATCCTCCTTGGACACAATATAATCCAACTACCAAATCCATGCTAATAAATTTCCACTTCATTTGCAAAATGTGAAGTGGTTGGAGCTTTCCTTGCATTTTGACGTGCTTAGCCTTGACCCCTTGGCAACTCAAGCATTCATTAACATATTTAAGCACATCTCCTTTGAGCATTTCCCAATGAAAGCTTCTCCTTACCATATTGAGAGTCTTTGCATAGCTTAGATGTCTTGAGAAAGGGGAATCATGGGCTTCCCAAAGTATCTTGTCTTGAGGTCTTGACTTCTTGGAATGCACAGTTCAGTCTTGTCTTGAAGTAGATAAGTCCCTCTTTTATAGAGAAGTTCAAATGCTTGAGCTTGAATTTAGGGTATGTCTCTTTGGATTAGACTTCTCTTATCATCTGTTGGTATCTTGGGTCCTTACTTGCTTCTTCCTTAGCCATTTCTAGGATTGGGTTACTAGATATTGACACCATTGATGTTAGAGATCTTGCCTTGGAGGGTTCTTCTAAGATAAGGGCATTGAGAAATTCTTTGCAACTTAGGGAATCTACAATGGCATTCTCTTTACTTGGCCTATACTTAATGTCGAAGTTATACTCATATAAGACTTCAATCCATCATTGTTTCCTCATGTTTAGATCGTGTTGACATTTGAGGATTTCATGGTTGGTGACTAAGGTAAACTTAGTACCAAGCAAATAGTGTCTCCGTAGTTTGAGAGCATGACTTACAATAAGTAGCTACAAATGATGGGTAGCATAGTTCATCTCATGACTCTTCAGTTTCCTAGAAGATTAGGCAATTGGATGGCCTTCTTGCATGAGTACACAACCTAAAGCAAGCGAGCTTGCATAAGTGACAACTTCAAATTCTTGGTTCAAGTTGGGTAGTTTTAGGATAGGAGTTGTGTTCAAACTCTATTTAAGCTTCTTGAAGCTACATTGCTCAATGTGGGAGTCCATAGAATGGTATTTTGCTTCTTGAGTAAGCTAGTGATCAAGGGCGCAACAATCAAGGCCTAATCCTTGATAAAAATTCTATACCATCTAGTTAAGCCCAAAAAACTTCAAACATCCTTAATTGTCATTGGGGGTGCCCATTCTTGTACATCTTTAACCTTGGCAGGGTCTACAAAAATTCCTTTGTTAGAGACTATAAATCCAAGGTACTCAATCTGCCTCTTATAGAATGCACATTTCTTCTTCTTGGCATAAAGCTTGTGTGTCCTCATTGTTTCAAGGACAACTTGGAGTTGTGACTCTTAATATTTGTCTCTCTTTAAGTGGATTAGGATGTCATCAAAGAATACAAGAGCAAAGTCATCAAGATAGGGCCGAAAAGTACCTTGCATCAACCTATTAAAGGTTGCGGGTGCATTGGTTAACCCCAAAGACATTACAATGAACTCATGATGGTAGTACCTTGTATTGAATGTAGTTTTCAAAATTTCCTCTTCTTTAATCCTTATCTAATAATAGCTTGATCGTAGATTAATCTTTGAAAATATTTTTGCACCTTAAAGATGATCAAGTAGTTCATCTATCCTTGGAATTGGATATTTGTTCTTGATCGTCACTTGATTTAGCCCACGGTAGTTGATGTAGAGATGGAGGGTTCCATCCTTCTTCTTTTGGAACAACATTGGTGCTCCCCATGGTGAATTAATTGGTCTAATGTACCCTTGATCCAAAAGTTGATTGAGTTGTTCTTTCAACTCAATGACTTCTAGAATGGACATATGTAGGGTCGCTTTGCTACCCATACAACTCCTAGTGTTAGCTTGATCCTATGATCATCAACTTCTCTTGGTGGAGGAAGCTCTATCAACTCTTCAAGGAATACATTTGCATATTCTTTTAACCAAGATATCGTTTCGTGGGCTTCCTTCTTATGATGATAGACTCTTTGATTTTCTTCAAAATATAGAATTTAACTCATCCAAGTTTATGTACATCAGGGATATGCTTATGAATGTCCCTTTTGATTTGTAAGAGCTCGTAGGAGATCTTGAAGAAAAACATGAAGAGTATAGGAAATTTCATGCTAGAAATATAGAGTCTATCTAAATTGATAACCATGTTCATTTTCATGATATGATCCAAGAAATTAATGCTTCCAAGACAACTTTGATTACTAGCTATTATCTAAGGATTTTAGAAGGCATGAAACAAAAGTTGACCTTTTCATAGAGATCAACAATTGTGTCTTTTGATTGGAAAAGACATAGGATTTCTTTTGTATCTCCAATATATGAAAGATTCTTCTTTAGAGAGTGCAACAGAAGAAGGGAGAAGATGCTCCCAAGGAGATCGGTCATAAATTAAATGTAGGTATGTATCATGTGAGTTCAACATAAGGGATTTTCAAAAATACAATTTTTACACATTTTTTACATACACACAGAAGGGTCCCATATAAAGGGGTTACTTACAGATTGAATAGAAAGGGTTATGTTTTATTAAGAAAAAAGTCATAGATAATGATATTTATAAATAGGCATTGATCGCACATGATATAGAGGGTATACATATAGTGAACTACCCGAGAAGATGCTCCATGCATAGATCAAGAGGTTGAAGAGAAAGTAGATATATTTGAAGAGGATGTCGAGAACCAAATGGTATAAGTTTTTTATCTTACTATGTTTAAGATTCAGAACATCACAAAGGTAGAAGAATAGGAGATAGAATTGAGTACAAAGATTGAAGAAGGCTCTCTCAATTGTATCCATACATTTTCTACCCAGCTTATTAACCAAAAAAGATATGTATTGCTCAATGATATTCAACATCTTTTTTATCTTAGAGAGGATCATTCCTTAGATATCCTAGCAACATGAGGCCATATCGACAAGGATTTCATAAGTTATGAACCATGCCCACTAGTAGCTCTAGATGTTGAGGGGAAAGAATTTCTAAGATAGCTCCATAGCCTTTCTTCATACGTGTATTAATTAGATTATGGAATATGGAAAGAAGGGGCTACCCATAGAAGAAAAGTTTTTAGAGGTCCTGGAAAAAAGACTTGGCATTTAAGACATGGGATATAAAGAAATACTAAAAGCCTCCATCAAAGGAGAAGCTAAAGAACTCAATAAATCTTTATGATGATGATAGCTTTCTTGAAGATGATGAAAATCCAAAGTTATGAAATATATTTCTAAGAAATTCATAGGCTTAATACTAGAGTTTTGTTGTGCTTAATGGATAAGTGACTTTGGGATTTCCATCTATTGACAATGAAATTTTTTTTGTTTTTTATGCAAATTGAAATTGAAGGCTCTAATAATTTTCTTGGAAGATAGAAGGACTCTAAGCCACTGAAGCTTGGAAGTTAAGGCCATGCCCACTATATTGGAAGCTTGAATGATCAAACTATTGCAATTTATCACAACAGATTCTCAAGATCTCTAAATTTACCAATTATGGCTTTAAAAGCTATTTCCAAAGCCATTGGATCTAAAGTTTTCAATAGACGAGTGGAGAAGATAATTTTGGTGGAGAAGGAAGAAGCCATAAGGGTTTTTGGCTTCATGTTTGGTTACAATGGTTCTAGAGTTTGGGTGCTTTGAAGTTATTGGGTCTTATTTACTCTCCCATATAGGAGATGCAAAAAAGAAAGCAATAGTTTTTGAAGTGTAGAGGCCTTATTGAGTGGGATGAAACCAAAGATTCCTCTGTAACAAAAATAGACTGAAGGGTCTTAAAGAGTCAAGGATTTCTTAAAACCCATTTTTTACCTACACTTTGTTTAGTTTGTAATCATTTTGAATCTCTCTATTTTTCACAAGAGTTTATATATCCCTCTTTTCTTTTTTGGATAGCCATTTGTATGGTTTTTTCCAACGATGATATACTATATGATATGGTTGTATCTTTAAGCTTAAATTTATGTCAAATATGTATGTAAAACCATTAGAAGACTTCTAATAAACTATTTTATTTGACTCTTCCTCCTCTAGACTTGTGTCTAAAGTATTTTGTTTTTGTCTCATAATGTGATTTTTCCATGCCTTAGGTCTACCTAATAGATAGGCTTCCATATTGTTTGATGAAATATGAATCATGGTTATATAAAATATGCTGCATAGTTAAAAAATAAAGAGATCTAGTTTAAAAATCTTACATGACTTAGACAATAAAGAAACATAACAACTTCTTACCATATTGTGAGTGAAGTATTGATCACCCCAACCTTCTATCTTTGCCTTTTTGAAAAGGTTCAATTAGTATTTGAAGTCTTTGAGATCATCATATTTTCAATGAATTTTATCACAATAACAAAATATTTTATCTAGTGTTTCCCAAACTTTGAATTTTTTGTTTTGAGCCCATCTCCATTATGAGCATGATCCTTAACTACATTATTTAGGGATTTTCATTTATTATATTTAATGGTTGAACCCTCATTTCTAGAGTTTATCTTGCTGAGTTTTCCATGAAAGCCTAGGAATCTTCTAGCCTTCACCCCACCAATAGATGGCCATTTTGGGACACAATTTTCATCCTTGAACTTTTGAAGATCTAGTTCAATAGCAATATTACCTTCATGCAAACCAATTATAGATATATTTGTTAATACATCTAGTCTAGCTAATTAGGATTTGAGCTTCTAAGCAAACCCTATGTAATGAATGAGCTTTTCAATTATTTTGTAAAGTGCATGAAGTATACATATACGAGCATTGACCAAAGGAATATCTAAAATTTTCTTGAAGTGTGGGTCTTTGATATGCTTGTAGGTGGTTTAATTCCACTTGCTTGAGCTCAACTCTGAGGTTGGGGACATGCCACTTATACAATGACATCTAAAGTTTGCTCCTTTATACACATTATACATGCATTTGAGCTATGTGCCATTTGGCCTTGTAGTTTCAAAATCCCCCCTCAACAAATAGCTCTTCTCCTACTTGTTGGCTCTTAATCACATTAGGTATTGAAGTCTAATTGAAAATCTGATACAATATATCAAAATTCCATGTGTCTACTTCAAAGCTACTAATCAGTTAGATATTGTGTTCAAATTGAATACTAAATAGCATTGAATCACTATAATGGATCGATGAAAGTGGTTTGTTAATCAAGTTAATGGAGACCCTTTCTAATTTTGTTCACTTTAAAATCTCACTTTCATAAAGTATAATCACAAACTTGGCTACTTTTTTACTAGAGACGTTTATTTATATGTTGCCATTGAAGGGAACCTTCTATAAGGGATCTTCCTACTTGTAGAAGTTGGTCAAGCACTTGTAGGAAAAATCAAATGAGCTCAAATTGAGCCCCAACAGTTGCCCTTGTGGAAATGTAAATTTCTCAATCCTGCCCATCATCTAGACATAAGTAAAAGTTTTAATAAATTGTTGAATGTAATTTGCAAATAAATTGTAAATCCAAGACAGTAATAACCACAATCAGACTTTCTCAAATAGTGTTTTATTATTTTAATAAAAAATGAGATTTTTACTTTTTAGATTATCACAATTTTCTCATTTTAGCAATCACGTCAAGCCAAATAAAATTTCACTTCAATCCTTTGATAAAATTTATCACATATCACTTGTTAGAATTACATGCTTTTACCATTATGCAGACTTTGTCATGTGCGACTAATCCTAACTTTTCATCAATTCTAACCTAGTATACAGGTTGGATAATCATTGTAAGCTATTTAGACCTTATCTTACTTAAGTAGTCATAGTCAAAACCATGTGTTCACTTGTCGGCATGAGTCTACTAGATTTTTGTGGATAGTCCATGACCATATTGTAATATTTCCATGCTAATATAAGTTGGTAAAGTCAATTGGTAAGTTAGTCTATAAGTTAGTAAAGCTAGGTAGGTGATGAGTTAGTAAGTTAGTCAGCTCTTATACATTAGTTAGTAAGGTTAATAGTTAGTAAGTTATACAGCTTGCTAACCTTACTAACTAATAACTAACATTATAAAAAAACTAATGTTAAAAATTTTAATGTTTTAAAAAAAGAGAGAATCAAAACAGATTTTCCACTGGAAAGAAGGGCCACCTCGTTGAATAGGACCGGGCATTATGATCATCATGATCATCACCATCGCCATCGTCATCATCTTCTTCATCATTGTCATCATCAGCATTGTCATCTTCTTCGTCATCATCATCATCATAATCATCTTCTTTATCACAAAAAATGGCATCAATAGTCTTAGGGCCTCTTTTTCTTTCTAAATTAATTAAATAAAAAAATAAAGAAATGATGAGAGAGAGAGAGAGAGAAGCCCCCACTATGAGTGAAGGAGCTATCTTAACTCAAAGAGAGGCGAAGGGAGAGGCATCATGCACTCCCTTATGCCTATATAAAGACATGCCCTCTACTTAGTTTGGAGGCACAAGGAGACTGCAAGAGGTTGCAAAAAAGGGAGGTAGAAGGATAACCCCCACTCCCCAAGAGGCTACAAGAGGGAGCTAGAGAGAGAGAGAGAGAGAGAGATAGCTCAACCCCCTTGTCTCGGTCTTCAACTCAGCAATCTTCTCTCACGCTCTCCCATTCCAAATTCATTCCTCCTCTATCTCTTGAACCCACTTGCAAATGATGGCTCCAAAGCAACAAGGCACAAAGATCATGAGAACCACCACAACCAACGGATATTGCCTGAGGTTGCTAGAGTTCCCAGTACCAACAGAATATTGGGTGTGGCAAATGCAAGTGCCAACAAAGAAGAAATTTCCAATGTCGTCATGCCAAACCAGGTTATTTACAACTCAGAAATAGGCAATTACTTTTATATTGCCACATAAATATTAAGATTTTTGTCAAAATTTTACATAAAATGTTAGCTTTTGCATTAAATAGTACAAGAACTACTTGTTAGATTACATGGATAACATCCATATAAAAATCAAGTATATAAAATATTAGCTTCCATATTTACACTTACATGAAATGACTGTTTCATCTAGAGAGCGTATGAATACACGCATAAACGATTAACTACTACCCATGATTTGTAGTTAGATTAATCGATATTAGAATCCATAGAATCATGATTGAAATAGTTGTAGGAGGATATTGCATGAAATTAGTAAAGGACTATATGTGCACTCGAGATTAGTCAAATAACTCGATATACTTATTGTCAAACGTGACAAGGTTAAGTGTTGATTAACACTTAAAAAGTCAAAGTCTATTTAAAGGTCTTGTAAATCATCTCGTTAAGTTATTATCGCAATATTTTTCTAAGTGTCAACTAAAGGAAATTTGTTTATGTTGGGTAAGTTAGCCCTTAATAGGAAATTCATGTCTTGCTTAACAAAGTTGAAAGAATTGACTCATCACTTCTTTATGGGGAGGAGGATACTCATTAGATTGTAAGGTTACCTTAGGTTAATGATCTACCTTGGCTATGTGAAGTTGTGAGCTGCAAGAGGGTGTGATTATCAATGCATCATTATATGTTTGAAAGGATTGTTTGTGTTTGCTAGAATCTAGATCTCTGATTAGAAACATTGACAAACAGGATAAAAGGAAAGATCACAGTAAGCTATCCGCAAGCTAGCTACGAGACCCAACTCTAAGGGGGTCATGGTTATCGGTTTGAGAGGCTTAGACTAGCTCTGTAGCAAAAAGGTATATCCGTAGGGATAGTCTCGAGTAGTAGGAAATGTTGATGCCAAGGGGGGCTCTGGCCATAAATTCTGCATTACTCCTAGAATCTGACGAGCCCCTTTGTGACCTAGGATGGGATCCTGGAATCCTAATACTAATTACAAGGGAGAAATCTTGATAGGCAAAATACCCTCGTGGAATTCTGTATATCTTCCACAGGATCAAAAAGATGGAAATTGTAATAAACTTCTAATATAATAAAGGAATTCCTTTTTATCCAAGGTTTATTTGAATTATATGCATGTCTTTGAGATAAATTACATGAAGGAACCTAATATTAATGGACTAATTAAGGAAGCTGATTGTATATGTTCCAATAAATGTGTTATAGGTAATTACAAACTAAAGATAATACCATCATCAAAGGAAAGCAGGTGGGCGTAACCCCAGATGGGTCCATGTCCAACGGTAGGGTGGTCTTGGTTAGTTGGGAGCTTCTCTAAATCTGCGATAGAATCAAGAAGACAATAAATTGACCAACAAGACGCTAGGAAGATCCTACTTGCATTGTTTTAGGGGGCCAAAATAGGATTTTGCCTTATGGGAAAAAGCATTGATGTACCGTACTCCCCTTCGTCTCCCATTCTCTTTGAACCAAGTGCAATGGAAAGTCTGCTTCATTTTGAGTAATCCTATAGGAAATAGGAACTCAAAATTACTGATGCTAGCTGGCTATCAGGAGGCCATTTGATTTTAGGAACCTAGAAATTCATGTCGATCCTAGTGGGTTTGATTGGAACTCTTCCATTGTGATGGAGACTCAGTAGGGCCTGAGTGACAAACCTTGTGATACTCCAAGGGAGTGCCAAGCGGCGTCATTTGGAAGAACTATTGATGGATCACAAAAAGGTGTGTCTTGGATTGAGCCTGGTAGACACATCATAGTTGGTATCAGAGCACATGTTAGTATAGAATACGATGTGAGCAAAAAAATTGTATTGGATTGTAAATACAGCCTAGGATATGTTTTCTTCGCTTCGTTAATGTATGTTTTTGAATTATGGTAGAGTAAAAAATCTTGGAAATGAGATTCTTGATCTTCCAAGTAATGTTTATGTCAGTTATGCATTCATCGAGTCTTGCCTGGAGGAATCAGATGATGCAGATATTAGATCAGTTGTACAACCTCTCGTCTCTTTATTGTGAAAGCCAGTGGATGATAAACAGAGGATATTTCTATATCGATGCAAGTCGTCTAGCTTATCTTCTGAATAATCTAAAAAGGGTGAAATGGATGGAAGATCTTAAATTTTGTGAGGTGTCCACTAGTCTCAATCCATGGTACACCTTTTAGTAATCCATTAGTAGGTTTTCCCATAAATGATGCTGCCCGGTGCTCCCTTGGAACATCACGAGGTTTGTCACTTAGGCCCTACCGAGTCTACTTCGCAATGGGAGAGTTCTGGCCGAACCCACTAAGATCGACCTGAAGATTTGGGTTCCTAAAATCGGATGGGTCTCCTAGCAACCAGCTAGCGTCAATCATTTCGAGTCCCACTTTTTAGAGGATTACTCAATCTGAAGCGGACTTACTATTGCACTTGGTTCAAAGAGAATGGGAGATGGAGGGGAGTGCGGTACGTCAACCCTCCTGCCCATAAGGTAAAATCCCATTCCGGCCCCCTAAAACAATGCAAGTTGGTTCCACCTAATGACTAGTCAATTTACCGTCTTCCTATTTCTATTTCTGATTTAGAAAAGCTCCCAGCTAACTGAGACCACCATACCATTGGACGGACCCGTCAGGGGTTACGCCCACCCGCTTTCCTCTTATGATGGGTCATCTTTAATTTTTTAATTACCTACAACACATTTATTTGAAACATATACAACCAGCTTCCTTAATTAGTCCATTAAGTCACATGTTCCTTCACATAATTTATCTCACCAACATGCATACAATTCGAACAGTAAAGTAACTTCTTTATTATATCGAAAGTTTATTACAATTTTCATCATTCCGTCCGAGCAGAAGATACACAGAATTCCATAAGGATATTCTGTCCACCAAGATTCCACCCTCATAACTAGTATTTAGGGTTCCAGGATCCCATCCTGGGTCACGAAGGGGCTCGTCAGATTCTTGGAACAATGCAGGATTTACAGCCAGAGCCCCCTCTGGCACCTACAATTCCTACTGTCTGAGACTATCCCTACTCACAGACCTTTCGCCTATGGAGCCGGTCCAAGCCTCTCGTAGTGATAATCATGACCTCCTTGGAGTAGGGTCTCGTCGCTAGCTTGGGGGTAGCCTAGCGTGATCCTTCCTTTTATTCTGTTTGACAATAATTTCAATAAAAAATCTAGATTCTAGCAAACACAAATAGTCCTTTCAAATGTGTATCAAATGATGCAATGACAATCATCCCAACATGTAATTCACAGCTTCACATAGCCAAGGTAGACCTTATCCTAAGGTAACCTTACATTCTAATGAGGATTCTCCTCCCCATAAAGAAGTGTTGAGTATACCTCTTATAACATGTTAAGCAAGGCATGAATTTTCCATTTGGGTTCACTTATCCAACATAAGCAAAATCCCTTAAGGAAATATATTGTATCAATAACTCAACGAGATGACCTATAGGATTCCTGCGACAATCAGTTTCTATAACCATCACTAATCAACTCTTAACCTCGTCGCATTTGACCATAACTATATTGAATGCGCATAAAGGCATATGTACAATAACCTTTGGCAATTAATTCTATCTTGATTCTATGCCTTAGAATCTCAATTATTCTAGCTACAAATCATAGCGATTAATTGTTTTATGCTTGTACTAATATGGTTTCTAGATGAGTTATCGATTTGCGTAAGTGAAGAATATGGAAGCTTATATCTTATGTAATTATCTTTTATAGTAAAATAATAATCTAGTAATGAATAACCTGGTTTGGCAGCATGATGACATTAGGAACTTTGTATTTACTCACGCTCGCATTAGCCACACCCGATGTTCCATTGGTAGTGGCAACTCCTACAACCTCGGGGACTCTCGTATCATTGGCAATACCCGTTGCTTGACCGGTTGCATTGGTCCCCGTGGTTTTTCCACTTCGTCGCTTTGGAGCAATCATCCACGAGTGGTTCGAGAGATAGGGAAGGTGGAATAGATTTGAGATGAGAGAGCATAAGACAATATGGCTTAGTTAAAGATCGAGACAAGGGATTTGAGCTAACTCTCTTCCTCTTTCTCTCCCTCTCTCTCTCTCTCTCTCTCTCTCTCTCTCTCTCTCTCTCTCTAGCTTCTTCTCACAACCTCTTGAAGGAGTATTCTTCTTTCTCTCTTCTTCTCTCTCGCAGCCTCTCGAGGTCTCCTTATGTCTCCCTAAGTGTCCCCCATACCTTTTATTTATAGTGAATTGGAGAAAAAGGGTTGTGGCTAAGAGGAGGAGCTCTTTGTGGAGGGGGGATCTTGGAAAGATCAGTAATCTAATGCTCAGATCATAAATTTGATGGTTCCATTGGCTCCGAAAGGGGGGTAAAACCCCAAGACACTTGATTAGAAAGCTCTCAATTCACTCCTTCTTTTCTCTGTTCGAAGTGCTGTCTACTGCCTATAGACTGCGATCGCGGCGTGTGCGATTTTGCCAGTCACTTTTCTTTATTTTTCTTTTTATAAAATCTTCAAACTAACTAATACATCACTTGTTTTTTTCTTTTAAATGACATCTAGTTCTAGAAATCTCCATATCTCTTTTTTTAAAAATTAAGATAATCTCTAAAATATCTAAAATATTCTAGTCTTGTCCAAAAGTCTAATATTCTTAGACCATCCTTATTACGCACATTAACATTAGTGATTAATATAGCTCATATCTCTTGTTTACGTTATAACTTCCATGAAGGGTGGCTACGGTCCTTGTTAATTCATAAGAAATATTGAGTTACGACTCTCGATTTTATTTATTTATTTATAGTTAGTTATTAATGTTAGTTATTTTTTTCTTTAGTTAGTAACCTTACTAACTTATTAATTGACTAACTAACTTTTGAACTAACCAACTAACTTTTGTTGCCTGGGAATATTACATCCTTCTCCCCTTAGAGAAATTGAGATGTCATCATCTTGAGAGAAACTGTGGGTATTGTTGATGAAGAGCATCCTCATCTATCCATGAAGCATCTTCTTCAGGATAATCCTTCCATTGGACAAGGTATTCTCTAAGGGTTCTACTCAATTTTCTCTCCCTTACATCAATTACTCTGTCAGGTTGTAGCTCAAGGACTCCTTGGCTAGGTATTATAACTTGTTCATCATCAAGGATATGGTTAGGATTAGCTACGTATGCTGTCAATAAGCTAACATGAAATACATTGTGGATTTGTATATTCTCAGGGAGTTGTATCTTGTAAGCGCTTGGTCCTAAGAACTTGAGAATCTTATAGGGTCCACAATATCTTGGACTTAGCTTCTTAAATTCTCCTAAAGACAAAGAACTCTTCTTTGGATGGACACAGATGAAGACCATGTCTCCCTCTTTGAAGATTCGTTCTTGCCTTTTTAGATCAGCATATGCCTTTTGTCAATCCTTGGCAGCTTGAATATCCTGTCTGATGATCTTGATTTGATCATCCATTTCTTCTAACATTTTTCTCGGGGCTTCTACCCTTAGAGTAGGATCACAAAAATTAAGTGGCATATGACAATCTTGACCATATAGTGCCTGAAATGGAGTCATCTGAATACTTCGATGATAGAAGGCATTATAGGCAAATTCCACTAAGGATAGATATTGAATCCACCTTTTAGGTTCTTTGCTGCAATATGCACGCAGAATATCCTCAATTACTTGATTAACTCATTCTATCTGCCCATCAATTTGTGGATGATAAGTAGTACTAAAACAAAGTTGGGTTCCAATGGCTTCAAATAAACTCTTCCAGAAGTGTGATGTGAAAAGAGAATCACGATCATTGATTATCCTTTTAGGTAACCCATGGAGCCCCAAGAGGAACACCAAGGAAAAGTGAATTCTCTTGCAATAAAATCTATCTTGTACATCAACAAGCTTTTATTTCATTCTTTTGATCATCAAAACAAAGAAAACAACAATTCTTCACGCAGCATCATAGTAGATTTCTCCCACAGATTTGATAGAATCAACCATATTCTTCAACATCTTCATAAAATCCATCAATATAACAAAGAAAGCAAAGGAATACACCATCTTTGAATGGAAATACATCACATAGTATTCATCTTCAATATCTTCATAGTCTTCTCTCTCAATCTCTCACATACAATTACACTATTTTGATAGAATTGGCTATCTCCGACTCTCTCTCTCTCTCTCTCTCCATCAATAGTACATCATATCCTCACTACAATCACTCAATAATAACCCTCAATAATCCTTCTTAGTCGTAGATGCACCTCCCAAGAGGTATGTCTGATATGAAAAGGCACCAGAGCCACTACAGTGTCTTTTCATAGCTCACCACTGTCACTTCACTCCAGTCTTTACTTGAGTCTTCAGCAGCTACTTCTTTGACTTCTTTTAGCTCTTTTGCACTTGTATTCACCTCTTTCCAAGACTAGAAAACTTTCCCAAACTACACTCTCATCCAACAGAACACATACAGAAGCATACATAAGGTCTACAGAAGCTTATCAGAAGCTCAACAGAGAGTTACAGAAGGTCAACAGAAAGCATCAGAACCACATAGAATATACCAAAACCATTCCAAACCATAAAAAATAACTCAATAAGCTTTCAAACAATCTCAAACCCTATCAATCAATACTCCATCCTTCCATACAGAGAGAAAACAGAACAAAACAAAAGCTCAACAGAAGCTATCAGGACCAAACAGAACATATCAGAACATCATCAGAACTTCACATCTGAGCTTAATAAAACCATTCCAACCTATCCAAAACACTCTCAAACCACTTCCAAACCAATCAATCATCTCATAAAATCAACCATTCAGCTCTCAAAAACAACAAAAATCAGCCAAAAAAACAGGTCATTTCAACACTCAACATATCCCCACTTAATAAGGAAGCGTCCTCGTGACCTAGGAAAAAGGGAATACAAGTTCATTCAAAAGCTCAACATTGATCTTCAATAAATCTTCAAAAACAGTCCATCCAACCACAACCCCAACTTATAACCTGTATCTGATATAAAGAATACAATGAAAGGAAAACCCTTTATTCATTAACACTTCTTATCAAACTGGAAATCACAATAAACTTGTAAAGGATATAAGAGGTTTCTTCTTCTGCATCAGCATCTTCAACTATCCAACCAGTAACACCATCATCGCAATTCTCCAAAATGTAGCTCTCACGAAAGCAAATCGAATAGGCAACCACCACGATCTTATCACATAAATTAACCCACAACACAAATACTACACACAACACAACCATCTGAATGACTCCTCCAAAAAGAGAGATTTATCATTAAAAATCATCCACCATACATGGCAAAGGTATCAATGAAGAAGATCCCTTTTGAAGGATTGGTGATTTCGAAAACGATCCATGGACAAAGATTCATCTACAAATGTCTTGGGAGGATTCTGAAAAAACTGAAGGCAGCACATCCTTTCCAACAGGACAAGGTATCTGCTAGGCAAAAAGAGGGCATGAAAGTACAATACATCCAGTTGCTGGGAATCAATGCTCACATTGACATTCATGCACAACTTTGGAATAGGTTTTGAATCATTATGAGAATGCCTATGCATATACACCAGGTACCAAGTAAAATGAGCAATTAAGCGCACAGAAGGATCTACAGACTGAGAATATTGTTGAGCAAAATGCAGATAATTCTTATAAGCCTGACTAGCACTTATCCATTCTCCTAGGATCAATGGCCAATTGTTTTGAGGTCCAGTAAGGGAATCATTTGAACTCCAGCCTCTTCTTCGAAGAATCTTCTGATCAAAACCTGGATACCCACTAACCAACTGAGGAGGATTAGGAATAGAAGTGTTAGGAGATGGAAGAGGGACTAATGAAAGAGGATGAAGCAAGGGATAGGCAAAATCATAAAATGAAGAATGGATTAAAGATGGATTTGCTGAAAATTGAGGAGATTCTATTAAGAAAGGCGTTAAAAGATAAGCAGGAAAAGTTGATAGAATGTCAGGGGATGGGGAAGACAAGGATCAGGAGGTAGAAAAACTCGATCATCAATAAAAGAACAATGGGTAAAGATAGGAATTTGAGGAGATCCTTGGGGTTGGAAAAGAAGGGGTAAAATAACCTTTGGGTTAGATTGAAAAAGGAAAATATAAGCATCATACCTATGAGCCATTTGTTGATAATGAGTTAGGCATGGTAAGGACGGACCTTATCTACGATGATAGGCTTCAAAGAAAGGAGTATCAAATGGAGATTGGTTGGAGAGATAGGCTAAAAGATCCACCCTCAGTTGGTTAATGTTCTGAGCATGAGTTGAAGCTTTGACCTGACGGTGATTCAAAATGACAGCATCAACCATAGTGTGCCATGAAAACTCAGGACACTCAGCCACCTTTGAAGAATATCCCTGGAATATCTCATCAATCCTCAACTCCAAATGTCAGACATACAAAGAAGTTTGCAATACCATATCTCCAACATACCAAGCCAGATCTTCATCATCTAGAATCAGTAAATCACCCCTCAAATACATATAGGATAGAGGCATCGTATCTAGAGTGACAGAGTCTTCAAAAACCATCCTCACGACTTCTATCAGCAAATCTGTGGACCAGGCCCCACTCCATCCATCCTCTGGAATAGGTAAATCCATCGTGGAAAGTTTTATATAGAAGGCCAACTTTTGTTGTTGATAATGGACAAAAAAGGAATGATCTGGTGGAACATATTCTTGATACTACTCAAAAGAAGACCATAACAAATCCATGCGAGATTGCAATCTTTCCACCTTGGCCTGAAATAAGGGACATAATGTAGCCTGTCTTTGAAGAGCTGCCAAGTCTGCAGGAGATAAAAGAGAAATAGGTTGCACAAGACTCTGTGTATTAGACCGAGATTGAGCCAACTGATCTTTGAGTTGCTGGATTTGAGCATTGCTCTGGTCTAAGATAGTTGTGGTGGATTTAAACTTCTCTGCTTGGGCAGCTATCACCTCCTTCATCTCTTGACTCTCCTTCTATAACTTATCCCTCTCCTATGTTACAGCAACCACTTGAGACCTAGCTTCTGCCAACTCAGCTTTCAGCTTAGAGATTTCAGCTTTTTGAGTATCCACGAGCTTAGTCTGCTGCTCCATTTGCGTACAAAGGTCAGAGAATTTCTCCTGAGCAGAGGCTAACTCAATATTGGTCTTATTCAGTTCCTCCTTAGACTGCTGAACTTCATCATAAAATGAAGAATATAATTGTTGGATACAGGTAGTCATCAAAAGTTCAATAGAACTTTGGATATCCTTGCACAGGAACGGAATAGCATCTCCTGTTACCAGGCGGCGAACAGAAGGAATAGTAAGTTCTAGCATCCCGTCTCTATGGGCTCTGAAAAGATTTGGCGTTTGAAGGAATGCAGGCAAGTTGTTGCAAGACTGGGCAGGAATTGTCACTGGAACTGGAGGAATAGGCATTGACTCAGCCACCCTCTTGAGGCATTTTCTCTGAATGACCAGGGGAGGAGGAGAATCATCATCCTCAATTATCACATCATCATCTTCATTATGAGGTGGAGGAGGAACTTCTAGAGGATCAATTGGAGGTAAAGGAACGTCCTTTGCAGGGGCAGCATGTAGCAAGAAAACATAGAGGAAGGACCCAAATGTAACATTAGTCACATTTCCTCGACTAGCTCGGATAAAGTGGTGATCCATCTTGGAGAGGAGGTAGGTACTCCAATCAATAGTTATGCCTTTCAAAATCATTCGTGAAGCTGTAAACAACTCCTTGGAAAGATAATGAGATGGGGATTTTGCAGGCATGAACCTGTCCTGAAGGAATTGGCATAGTTGTTTCCATAGGGGATTGGAAATCATGGAGACACCCACTCCTAACGTGGTAATGACCTTCTTCAGATCAAGAACATCTTGAGTCTGCTTCTGCAACAACTTCAAAATATCGTCATTGGCGAACAACTGTCTGGCAGCAGGGACAGAGACTCCCTATGATATGGCAGACCAAGAGCCTTGCCTAGACTCTTCGGTGTCAGAAGAACAGTAGCACCACGAACTAGACCAGACCTCTTACTGTAAGAGGTTAAAAACTCATCACAAATGGTAGGATCATCTGGAACCAGTGGGAAAGAAAGGCTGATGAACTTGGGCAAGCCCACTTTAGCCACAACGTCCGAATCCAGTAACAAAGAATAATCATGTACAGCCAAAGGAACATACTGAATCGGGGGAGGAGTACGAGAGGGCGTCATTCAGATGGTTACACACACACACCACAAACACAGACAAACAAAGAGAATGCCTGCAAAGCAACAGACAAAAACCAAGGATAAGATATCAATCAAGGTGGTAAAACGTGACTCGACCAACTATCCCCAAGCAAACCACAGCCTAGAAAAAATTCGACATGACCTCTACACATATGCGACCGAAAGCTTCATGCTATGCAACATGCAAACACCCAAATCCCCATATCAGGCAATAAAAGAAAAAAACTACACACCGTGCCCTTAACCGTAACAAAGAAACTGAACCAAAACATAACAACAACCCACACATATCATGACCACAACTTTGATAATCATGTATTTTATGGATTATTAACAATGGGTGAATTTTTAATTAAGTGATAAACCTTAACAAGAAAACGACGGTTCCTTCTTAAAATTTTAATTACAAATTATTAAGTTGGAGCGGTGCATTAACGCAACCCGAACTTCGATACCCAGACTGGGTCTCTAAATGCAAGTTCATTTATTAAAAATTAAGGTGACGTGGAGCACTTTTTTACCAGCGCATGCTCTTGTGACGGCTGGTTTATTTTTATTAAAAGTATTAAAGTGCCTCTTAAGCGCACATAGCGCGTGCTAAGTAAACGACGAGTTGATTTTAATTAGAAAAAATGTGTGTTTGGCGCGAGCGCGCGTGCCATGGTGGTGTTTAGGATTCATGTTAAAAATTAAGCGTGAAATTTGGGGTAGCGAAAAAAATATAAAATATAAAAGGAAAAATACCTGGAAGTGGGTGTATGCGTATGCAATGAATGCGCACTTCTCAATCCCAAAATGTAGGTCAGCAATCCAAAAAGAACCAAGGTATCTAGATTTTTCTAGAATTTTTAGCTTGTGTTTGGAATTAAAGAGAATTTTTCATGAATTTAGCATTTAATGAAGCATTTTTACCATAAAATAATAATGGAATAAAATGGCACAGCATTTTCAGCTTAGGAAATATTCCAAAAATAAGCAAAAAATTTGACTGAATTTTCAAGCATTTTTCTGCAATTCAATTGATCTTTATACAATTTTTAATGATTTTTTTTCATATTCTGTGTGTATTTTTAAAAGAATTGTTAATTTTAAAATGTTTCTAAAATTTTCAGTTTAGAAAAAGATTGCAATTTACTGCAGAAATATGAAGAATTTTTTAAAGATTTTTCTGTAATTTTTTTGAATTTTAATTATTTTTTAATGACTTTTTAAAATTTTAAATGTATTTTTAGGGTTTTCGGGTTTTGAAAATTAAAAATTCGAGAATATACCCAGGAATGGACTGCGTGTCAATTGGGTGTGAACGGCTCGGCTGGTGCACACCACCGCACGGACCAACTAACGCGCGTCCCCGCGCATGAACAGCCACTTACGGACTCCCGCACACAAACATGAACAACCACGCGCGCCCACACACCCGTTCGTGTGTCAGGGGGCTGAGAATAGGTGCTACAAGGTTGTGCGGATGTCGGCGTTTGGTTTGGTTTCGGTTGGTTTCTTCGGGTGGTCGTTGGGGAGGTCACGACGGGGGGGTATGGGAAAGAGGGTGAGAAGGGGGGCTTAAGAGGGGGTTTCTGCGGGGTGGGAGTGTGTTTGGGGGGGGAACATGGGCTTTGGGGGGAAAGGTCTGTGTGGGGGTAGGATTGGGGGCTTATGGGGGGGGGGGGGGGAAGGTTGGGGGGTTGTGTGCCTAGGGGGCGAGAAGGGGGGCTTGGAGGGGGGTGCAGGGCCAGGAGGCAAGGCAGGCAGGGCGGGGACGATTGCGTCAGGCGCGGCGAGGGGTGGCGGCAGAGGCGACAAGTGGCGGCGACGAAGCAGCGGCAGCCAGGGCGGAAGGCGTCCACGACCAGGGGCAGCAGGCGCCTTCCACAGGCGGACTGGCGGCGTGGCGAGGGCGGGGCGCGACCACGAATAGGCAGCTGAAGAGGAGGGAGGGAGGAGGAGAGGAGGAGGAGGGAAAGAGGAGGAGGAGGAGGGAAATGAGGAGGAGGAGAAGGGAAATCGGGAGGGAGAACAAAGGGAGAGGGAGGTGGAGATGGAGAAGAGAAGGGAGATGGGCACGTAGGGGGGAGAGGGAGATGGAGGTGGTTGGGGGGAAGGGGTCGGGGAGAGAGAAAAGGGGGGGTGGGAGAAAGGGGGGGTGCCCATGGGGGGTAGGGAGGGGATGGGTGCCCATGGGGGGTGGGGAAAGGGTGAATTAAAATGAGTAATTAAAATAATTAAATGAAAATAAAAGAAAGGCGTGCCCCTGTCCCGCACGAGTGCGCGGGGCGAGGTAAAAAAATTTGCCGTGACAAGATTGAAATAGCGTCGAGATGTCGGTACGGGGCACGCAGACGCGATCGGGGTGCGTGGAGACGCGTGAAATCGAAAACGGGCGCGTTCACGCAAGACGAGTCGCACGAAACACGTAAAAATAAAGAAAAATTAATATCTCACAATCTGGGCATCAAAACGAAATGTCATAAAAACAAAAATTGTGCATGATAGCAGGGGGAAGACAGGGAAAAAGCGCAATGGGGGTTCTGGGGGAGTAAAGGGCGTTCACATGCAAAAAACGCAAAAAACGGGTCCAAAAATGCAAACAAAAAATTAATATTGGAAGATCCGTGCATCGGAACGAGGTGCAAGAAGAAAGAAAAATGCGCAGAAAGACGTGCCTGACAATCCTAGCACGTCAAAACATGGTTCCAACTAAGAGAATACGCATTCACATGGGAAAAACCCAAAAAAGACCCGAAAAGGGGATCAGAAATTAATATTGGACGAACCGCTTCCCGGAATGACATGCAGTAAAAATGAAAAATGTCCGCAAGAAGGGGTGGCATAGGGTTGTCATGTTAGAATGCAGTTCCGGCAGAAATAGGAGGGGTTCACATGCGAAAAACACCAAAAATACACCCAAAAATACATTTAAAAATTAATAATTAAAAATCTAGAAGTCGAAAGAGGGTGGAGGAAAAAGGAAAAAGGTGGGGGAAGGAACGGTGGACACGATTGTTAAATCAAATTGGAATTCCGATGCAAACAAGGCAGGTTCACATGGAAAAATGTCAAAAATACGCACGAAAACCAAGAAACCGCAAAAATTAATATTGGAGAAACCGTGCATCGGAATGACATGGAGTAAAAAGGAAAAATGTCAAGGGAAAAGTTGTTGGCAGGGCTATGATATGAGATCACAGTTCCGAAGCAAGCAAGATACATTCACATGGAAAACTGTCCAATTTATGCAAAATACTTCAAAAATTAATAACTTGAGAATCGTATGTCGGAACAAGGGTTGGTAAAAAGGAAAAATGGTCATGTCAAAGGGATGAACATGGCTATAAGGTTGGATTGGAAGTTTGGTGAACGCAGAGTGCGTTCACATGGAAGGACAACAAAATTAGGGAATGAAGGAAAACTGCAAGGGAACAGCCCCGAGGGTGGGTGAAAAATGGACGGATGGGTGGGAAAGGGACCTCATCAGGTTAAAAGCAAGGCATGGCAGAGAGGCAGTAGCAGGTTGAGGCATATGTAGAGGGGTATGCAATGTAGACGCGCAGGGACGCATCCCCACACTTAAAACCTTAACAGGTAGGGTTAACCGAGTAACAAGCACCTAATACCACACAACAGACCATCCACTAACGTCCCCACACTTAAAACATGACGGTCACTAAGAAACAGGGTGTAGGGTTAGAAAAACTTGGCCCATGTTGTAGAGAATCAAGGTTGACAGTCGATGGCATCTCCACTGTCGTTGTCGGCTACTGTAGAAGGTACCAAGGCATCTTCACATCACACGTCCTTCGTGGCAGGGACCACGCGGCAGCACCCAGGGACTTAGTTGGTTGAAGGAATCGCAAGAACGTCGCCGATGGCAAGGGATATTACACTCAACTCACAATCACTCATATGGAATGAAAGAGCAATCACTCACCCCATGACTAATATCACTCGAGAAATAATGATTGAAACCCATATCTCATACCCGGTTTAGAAATCGACAAGGGAATGGTGCAGAGGGAGTATGCCAGGGTGTACAGTTGATGGTGCATTAGTGCGTCCAACCCGTTTGGCATAGGTGCAAGGAGGAAGGCAAGGGAGCCTTACAGTGTAGTGTACAGAACAGGGTGACGTGTTCTGTGATGACGATAGAGACCCACCCTATGGGTGCATAGGAAAACGGAAACGTGCCTGACTCCAAGTGTCGTAATGTCTCTCAATCTCACCTCTCGGTAATTGATTGAAGAAACTCCAGTCACACTCAGGCCACCCTCTGTCTCACGCTCAGTTGAAAGATACAGGAGGGCAACCATGTCCTGAAACCCATTGATGTAATCCTCACGGTCACTTGTGCAAAGGTTATATGCATTGTGCGCATTTGATGGTGCAACTGTGCATCCCACCCTGTGCCGGCATACAGTGCGAGAAGGAAGGCCAGGGAGCCTTGTGGTGCAATGCACAAAAACAAATCGTGCTTTTGCATTGAGAGGCCCATCCCGTGCGTGCAATATTTCATTCACACTTCTCACCTCTCATTTGATTTAAAGGGAAAAGACTGGTCACTCGCTCCACCCTCTGTCTCACACACTGATAGATACAGAGGGCAACCATACTCACTTCCCCATCCGGTTGTCGATGAAGATCGCGTTGTCAGTTATTGAAGAGGCATACCCAGGGAGGTAGCCATTAAATCGAACGTGGGGTGAGATAAGAACATAGCGTCTGCTAGAGGACAGTTAGATGCTCTGCAGAGTGACCCAGGACACAGCGTACCAAGGGAGGTAGCCGCGGAACTGGATCCTGGGGATATCAATTGATGAATCCACTTTCTGGACTGCTGGGTGTTGCCACCTTTTCCACAGCCAGCTTCTCGCCCAAGGGTGTGTGCCATCTTTTCTTGGAGCGAGGCCTGCTATGACAGGGAATTTCTTTCTTTTCTCCCATAACAGTTTTTTTTTTGTTTCTTGTTTGTTTTTTTCTTTTCTTTCTTTTCTCCTACTCTCAAGGGTGTCTCCACCTTTTCTCGAAGAATAGGTCGGCATGACAAGGACCTAAGTCCTTTTCTCCCGTGACCGATATATGTTTTTTCTTTTTTTTAATTCTATATGAGTGATTGTGAGTTGAGTGTAATATCCCTCACCATCGACAAATTTCATGTGATTCCTTCAACCAGCTACCTCTCTGGGTGCTGCCGCGTGGTCCCTGCCATGAAGGACGTGTGCTGTGAAGATGCCTTGGTACCTCCTGCAGCCGACAACGACAATGGATGTGCCATCGACTGTCAACCTTGATTCTCGACAACATGGGCCAAGTTTTTCTAACCCTACACCATATTTCTCAGTGACGGTCATGTTTTGAGTATGGGGATGTTAGCGGTAGGTTTGTTGAGTGGTCCTAGGTCCCTGATGCTCGGTCAACCCTATCCGTTAAGGTCTTAAGTGTGGGGACGCGTCCTTGCGCGTCTACATTGCATACCCCTCTATATATGCCTCAACCTGCTACTGCCTCTCTGCCATGCCTTGCTTTTACCCTGCTGAGGTCCCTTCCCCACCCACCCATTCCCTTTTCACCCACCCTCGGGGCTGTTTCCTTGCAGTTTTCCTTCATTCCCTAATTTTGTTGTCCTGCCATGTGCACGTACCCTACGTTCACCAAAATCCACATCCAACCTTATATCCATGTTCATCCCTTCGACTTGTCCAATTTTCCTTTTTACCCACCCCTGTTCCGATTCACGGTTCTCGAGTTATTAATTTTTAAAGCATTTTGCACCCATTAGCCGGTTTTCCATGTGAACGTACTTTTCTTGCTTCGGAACCGTGATTTGACATCATAGCCCTGACAACCACTTTCCCTTGACATTTTACCTTTTTACTCTGTGTCATTTTGATGCACGGTTTGTCCAATATTAATTTTTGCGGTTTCTCGAGACATTTTCGTGCGTCTTTTTGATATTTTTCCATGTGAACCTACCCTGTTTGCATCGGAATTCCAATTTGATTTGACAACCGTTTCCACTGTGCCTTCCCCCAACTTTTTCCTTTTTCCTCCACCCTCTTTCGACTTTTGGATTATTAATTATTAATTTTTAAATGTGTTTTCGGGTGTATTTTTTGTATTTTTCGCATGTGAACCCCTCCTACTTCCACTAAAACTGCATTCTAACATGACAACCCTGTGCCACCCCTTCCTGCAGACATTTTTTCTTTTTACTACATGTCATTCCGGGCAGCGGTTCGTCTAATATTAATTTCTGATTCCATTTTTGGGTCTTTTTGGCATTTTTCCATGTGAACGCATCTTATCTCGGTCGGAACCCTGTTTTGACGTGATAGGATTGTCGGGCACATGCTTTTGCACATTTTCCCTTCTTCTTGCACCTCGTTCCGATGCACGGATCTTTCGATATTAATTTTCGTTTGAGGTTTCAGGGTTGTTTTTTGCGTTTTTTGCATGTGAATGCCCTTTACCCCCCGGAACCCTAGTTGCACTTTTTCACTGTCTTCAAACTAGCGTCCTGCACAATTTTTATTTTTAGGACATTTCGTTTCGACGCCCGGATTGTGAGATATTAATTTTTCCTTGTTTCTACGTGTTTCGCGCGACTCGTCCCGCGCATGAAAGCGCCCGTTTTCGATTTCACGCGTCTCCACACGCCCTCGTCTCGTCCGCATGCCCCGTGCCGATGTCCCGGCGCCATTTCGATCCCGTCACGGTAAATTTTTTTACGCCGCCCCGCGCACGTGCGCGGGATGGGGGCACGCCTTTCTTTTATTTAAATATATTTCTTATTTTCCCAGACAAAACCATTTTTATTTATTATTATTTTAAGAAAACTATTTATTATCTCCCTCCCCCCACGGGCACCCTACCCTATCCCCCCTACCCCCCCTTTCTCTCTCCCTGACACCCTTCCCCCCAACCACTTACCCCACCTTCATCTCCTCCTGCCCCCTCCCATCCCTTCCTCCCCTTCCCTCCCCCTTCTCCTCCTCTTCTCCATCTCCCTGCTTCCTCCTCCTCATCTCCTTTCTCCTCCTCCTCTTCTCCTCCCTCCCTCATCCCCACGAGCCTGGCGTTTCTGCCCCCCGCTTGGGCTCCGCCGTGCCCACGCCTCGCCGCCTGGGCCCTCTGATGCCACGCCCTGCCCCCCGTCGCCTCGCCTGGGCCCCGCCTTGGCCCTGTAGCCGCCCGCCACGTCAGTCGCCTGGTCCAGGCACTAGAGGTTGCTGCCCCACCGCTGCGCCTGGACGTTGCCGTCGCCTGCTCCTTGGCCGCTCGTCCGCCGCCGTGGAGACCTGGCGTGCCTCCCTCCCACACCACCTATACCACCCAACCCACCCTTCACCCCCCTCCAAGCCCCTAGTCCCACCCAATCCTACCCCACCCCCACAAGTCCCCCGTTCCCCCACCGGTCACACACCAACCCCCACAGGTCCCCCAGTCCCACCCAATCCCACCCCACCCCCACAGGCCCCATTCCCCCCCAGTTCCCACCTACCCCACAACCCAATTCCCCACACACACCCCCACCCTCATAACCCCCATTCAAACACACCAGTCATAAAACCCCCCTTTTCACACACACACCACCACCACCCTATACACCCCCCTTCACACACCACTAACCCCCCCACAAGCCCCTAATTCCCCCCATTACCCTAACCCTACACCCCCATACCCACCACAAGCACATCCCCATTTTCCCCATTCCCATAAACCTCCCTAAAACCCCATTCCCATCCAACCCCCCTTAACTAGACCCCACCCCCCATCCCTGTTGCGTTCACCCCACCCTCCCTCGACTGTTGTTCACATGCGTGGATTCATATGTGCGGGTTCGTGTGCTTAGCAGTCGTTCACGCGCGGGGACGCGCGTTTACTTGTCCGTACGGTGGTGTGCACCAGCCAGCTGTTCACACGTAGCTGACATGCAATCCATTCCCGGGTATATATTCCCGAATTTTTAATTTCCAAACCCGAAAAAACCCTAAAAACACATTTAAAATTCAAAAATTCATTAAAAAGCAATTAAAATCCAAAAAATTTACAATAAATTCCTTTAAAAATTCCCAATATTTTTGCAGTAAATTGAAATATTTTTCCAAATTGAAAATCTCATTAAAAAATTCAAAAAATTATAAAATTAAAAATTCTTTCAAAAATGCATAAAAATGAGCAAAAATTCATTAAAATTGGTAAAAATACCAATTCAATTGCAAAAAAATTCCTGAAAATTTCATCAACTTCTTTGCTTATTTTTGGAATATTTTCTAAGTTGAAAATGCTGTGCCAATTTATTCCATTATTATTTTATGGCAAAAATGCTTCATTAAATGCTTAAATTTATGAAAAATCCTTTTTAATTCCAAACACAAGTTGAAAAATATGGAAAAATCTAGATACCTTGGTCATACGTGGTGGATTGATGCTGAAAATCTTCAACATTTTTATATGTGTTTCATTGTCAAAATTTTGCCACAAGGATCAACAAAAACACGAAAAAAAACATTACAACAAACAAAAACACATAAAAACCAAAATACACAATCAACAATACATAATTTTTTAAAAAAAAAACAACAACAACATATAAGCCATCAGTCATCCAAACAAATTCATATACACTAATCTTGCTATGTCATGTGTCCAATTATTTTCAGTCCATGGTTTTTCTTTTTGGATTGCTGACCTACATTTTGGGGATTGAGACGTGTGCATTCATTGCATACACATACATCCACTTTCAGGTATTTTTCCTTTTATATTTTTTATTTTTTCCACTTTCCCAAAATTCACGCTTAATTTTTAACATGAATCCTAAACACCACCATGGCACGTGCACTCGTGCCAAACACACCTTTTTTCTAATTAAAATCAACCTGCCGTTCACTTAGCACGCGCTATGTGCGCTTAAGAGGCACTTTAATATTTTTAATAAAAATGAACAAGCCATCACAAAAGCACGCGCTGGCAAAAAAGCACTCCACATCACCTTAATTTTTAATAAATGAATTTGCATTTAGAGACTTCAGTCTGGTATCGAAGTCTGGGTTGCGTTCAAGCACCGCTCCAACCTAATAATTTGTAATTAAAATTTTAAGAAGAAACTGCCGTTTTCTTGTTAAGGTTTATCACTTAATTAAAAATTCACCCATTGTTAATAATCCATAAAATGAACCTTTCATTAAATTAATTCCCCCTCACTGCACTTATTTTCCCTTTTTAATGAACTCGTTTCATGGGATGGGTACGCGAAGACTTCGAAGTTGTCTCCATGGTCAAACCTGATTATCAAAGTTGTGGTCCTGATATGTGTGGATTGTTGTTATGTTTTGGTTCAGTTTCTTTGTTACGGTTAAGGGTACGGTGTGTAGTTTTTTTCTTTATTGCCTGATACGGGGATTCGGGTGTTTGTATGTTGCATCACATGAAGCTTTCGATCGCATATGTGTAGAGGTCATGTCTAATTTTTTCTAGGCTGTGGTTTGCTTGGGGATAGTTGGTTGAGTCACGTTTTACCACCTTGTTTGATATCTTATCCTTGGTTTTTGTATGTTGCTTTGCAGGCATTCTCTTTGATTGTCTGTGTTTGTGGTGTGTGTGTGTAACCATCTGAATGGCGCCCTCTCGTACTCCTCCCCCGATCCAGTATGTTCCTTTGGCTTTACATGATTATTCTTTGTTACTGGATTCAGACGTTGTCGCTAAAGCGGGCTTGTCCAAGTTCGTCAGCCTTTCTTTCCCACTGGTTCCAGATGATCCTACCATTTGTGATGAGTTTTTAACCTCTTACAGTAAGAGGTCTGATCCAGTTTGTGGCGCTACTAATCTTCTGACACCGAAGAGTCTAGGCAAGACTCTTGGTCTGCCATATCGTGGGGAGTCTGTCCCTGCTGCCAGACAGTTGTTCACCAATGACGATATTTTGAAGCTGTTGCAGAAGCAGACTCAAGATGTTCTTAATCCAAAGAAGGTCATTACCACGTCAGGAGTGGGTATCTCCATGATTTTCAATCCCCTATGGAAACAACTATGCATATTCCTTCAGGACAGGTTCATGCCTGCAAAATCCCCATCTCATTATCTTTCCAAGGAGTTGTTTACAGCTTCACGAATGATTTTGAAAGGCATAACTATTGATTGGAGTACCTACCTCCTCTCCAAGATGGATCACCACTTTATCCGAGCTAGTCGAGGAAATGTGACTAATGTTACATTTGGGTCCTTCCTCTATGTTTTCTTGCTACATGCTGCCCCTGCAAAGGACGTTCCTTTACCTCCAATTGATCCTCTAGAAGTTCCTCCTCCACCTCATAATGAAGATGATGATGTGATAATTGAGGATGATGATTCTCCTCCTCCCCTGGTCATTCAGAGAAAATGCCTCAAGAGGGTGGCTGAGTCAATGCCTATTCCTCCAGTTCCAGTGACAATTCCTGCCCAGTCTTGCAACAGCTTGCCTGCATTCCTTCAAACGCCAAATCTTTTCAGAGCCCATAGAGACGGGATGCTAGAACTTACTATTCCTTCTGTTCGCCGCCTGGTAACAAGAGATGCTATTCCGTTCCTGTGCAAGGATATCCAAAGTTCTATTGAACTTTTGATGACTACCTGTATCCAACAATTATATTCTTCATTTTATGATGAAGTTCAGCAGTCTAAGGAGGGATTGAATAAGACCAATACTGAGTTAGCCTCTGCTCAGGAGAAATTCTCTAACCTTTGTACGCAAATGGAGCAGTAGACTAACCTCATGGATACTCAGAAAGCTGAAATCTCTAAGTTGAAAGCTGAGTTGGCAGAAGATAGGTCTCAAGTGGTTGCTGTAACAGAGGAGAGGGATAAGTTACAGAAGGAGAGTCAAGAGATGAAGGAGGTGATAGCTGCCCAAGTAGAAAAGTTTAAATCCACCACAGCTATTTTAGACCAGAGCAATGCTCAAATCCAGCAACTCAAAGATCAGTTGGCTCAGTCTCGGTCTAACACACAAAGTCCTGTGCAACCAGTTTCTCTTTTATCTCCTGCAAACTTGGCAGCTCTTCAGAGACAGGCTACCTTATGTCCCTTATTTCAAGCCAAGGTGGAAAGATTGCAATCTCGCATGGATTTGTTATGGTCTTCTTTTGAGCAGTATCAAGAATATGTTCCACCAGATCATTTCTTTTTTGTCCATTATCAACAGCTGAAGTTGGCCTTCTATATAAAACTTTCCACGATGGATTTACCTATTCCAGAGGATGGATGGAGTGGGGCCTGGTCGTCTGATTTGCTGATAGAAGTAGTGAGGATGGTTTTTGAAGACTCTGTCACTCCAGATACGATGCTTCTGTCCTATATGTATTTGAGGGGTGATTTACTGATTCCAGATGATGAAGATCTGGCTTGGTATGTTGGAGATGTGGTATTGCAAGCTTCTTTGTATGTCTGACATTTGGAGTTGAGGATTGATGAGATATTCCAGGGATATTCTTCAAAGGTGGCTGAGTGTCCTGAGTTTTCATAGCACACTATGGTTGATGCTGTCATTTTGAATCACCGTCAGGTCAAAGCCAGACCATTAACCAACTGAGGGTGGATCTTTTAGCCTATTTCTCCAACCAACCCCCATTTGATACTTCTTTCTTTGAAGCCTATCATCGTAGATCAACTTTAGATCCGTCCTTACCATGCCTAACTCATTATCAACAAATGGCTCATAGGTATGATGCTTATATTTCCCTTTTTCAATCTAACCCAAAGGTCATTTTGCCCCTTCTTTTTCAACCTCAAGGATCTCCTCAAATTCCTATCTTTACCCATTGTTCTTTTATTGAAGATCGAGTTTTTCTACCTCTTGATCCTTGTCCTTCCCCATCCCCTGACATTCTATCAACTTTTCCTGCTTATCTTTTAATGCCTTTCTTAACAAAATCTCCTCAATTTTCAGCAAATCCATCTTTAATCCATTATTCATTTTATGATTTTGCCTATCCCTTGCTTCATCCTCTTTCATTAGTCCCTCTTCCGTCTCCTAACACTTCTATTCCTAATCCTCCTCAGTTGGTTAGTGGGTATCCAGGTTTTGATCAGAAGATTCTTCGAAGAAGAGGCTAGAGTTCAAATGATTCCCTTACTAGACCTCAAATCAATTGGCCATTGATCCCAGGAGAATGGATAAGTGCTAGTCAGGCTTATAAGAATTATCGGCATTTTGCTCGGCAATATTCTCAGTCTGCAGATCCTTTTGTGCGCTTAACTGCTCATTTTACTTGGTACCTGGCGTATATGCATAGGCATTCTCATAATGATTCAAAACCTATTCCAAAGTTGTGCATGAATGTCAATGTGAGCATTGATTCCCAACAACTGGATGTATTGTACTTTCATGCCCTCTGTTTGCCTAGCAGATACCTTGTCTTGTTGGAAAGGATGTGCTGCCTTCAATTCTTTCAGAATCCTCCCAAGACATTTGTAGATGAATCCTTGTCCATGGATCGTTTTCAAAATCACCAATCCTTCAAAAGGGATCATCTTCATTGATACCTTTGCAATGTATTGTGGATGATTTTTAATGATAAATCTCTCTTTTTGGAGGAGTCATTCAGATGGTTGTATTGTGTATAGTGTTTGTGTTGTGGGTTAATTTATGTGATAAGATCGTGGTGGTTGCCTATTCGATTTGCTTTCGTGAAAGCTACATTTGGAGAATTGCGGTGATGGTGTTGTTGGTTGGATAGTTGAAGATGCTGATGCAGAAGAAGAAACCTCTTATATCCTTTACAAGTTTGTTGTGATTTCCAGTTTGATAAGAAGTGTTAATGTATAAATGGTTTTCCTTTCGTTGTATTCTTTATATCAGATACAAGTTATAAGTTGGGGTCGTGGTTGGATGGACTATTTTTGAAGATTTATTGAAGATCAAAGTTGAGCTTTTGAATGAACTTGTATTCCCTTTTTCCTAGGTCGCGAGGATGCTTCCTTATTAAGTGTGGGGATATGTTGAGTGTTGAAATGACCTATTTTTTTGGCTAATTTTTGTTGTTTTTGAGAGCTGAATGGTTGATTTTATGAGATGATTGATTGGTTTGGAAGTGGTTTGAGAGTGTTTTGGATAGGTTGGAATAGTTTTAGTAAGCTCAGATGTGAAGTTCTAATATGTTCTATTTGGTCCTGATAGCTTCTGTTGAGCTTCTATTTTTTCTCTGTATGGAAGGATGGAGTATTGATTGATAGGGTTTGAGATTGTTTGAAAGCTTATTGAGTGATTTTTGATGGTTTGGAATGGTTTTGGTATGAGTTATGTGGTTCTGATACTTTCTATTGACCTTCTGTAACTCTCTGTTGAGCTTCTGTGAGCCTCTGTAGACCTTCTGTATGCTTCTGTATGTGTTCTGTTGGATGAGAGTGTAGCTTGGGAAAGTTTTCTATCCTTTGAAAGAGGTGAATACAAGTGCAAAAGAGCTAAAAGAAGTCAAAGAAGTAGCTACTGAAGACTCAAGTAAAGACTGGAGTGAAGTGACAGTGGTGAGCTATGAAAAGACACTATAGTGGCTCTGATGCCTCTTCATATCAGACATACCACTTGGGAGGTGCATCCACGATCTAAGAAGGATTATTGAGGGTTATTATTGAGTGATTGTAGTGAGGATATGATGTACTATTGATGGAGAGAGAGAGAGAGAGTCGGAGATAGCCAATTCTATCAAAATAGTGTAATTGTATGTGAGAGATTGAGAGAGAAGACTATGAAGATATTGAAGATGAATACTATGTGATGTATTTCCATTCAAAGATGGTGTATTCCTTTGCTTTCTTTGTTATATTGATGGATTTTATGAAGATGTTGAAGAATATGGTTGATTCTATCAAATTCGTGGGAGATCTACATGATGCTGCATGAAGATTTGTTGTGCCTGGTATTCTTTTCTTCATTGTGATCATATAAACCCTAATAAAAAAGCTTGTTGATGTTACAAGATAGATTTTCTTGCAAGAGAATTCCCTTTTCCTTGGTGTTCCTCTTGGGGCTCCATGTTTTTTGTGCGCAGTCGGGGAAACTTGCCATCAACAAGCACCAGAAGAGGCTTAAAATGAAGGACATGGCATTGCCAAGAAGAGAAGAATTCAATGGATGGCTTGCGTAATAGATCAGTTGATCTAATTTCGAGGGGCCCTTTTGACATAGAACAGCACCTAACCCTTCATGCATCAGTGTGTACATGGAACTCCTTCGTCCAGTCAGGAGGTTGCAGAATGGGTGCCTCAATCAGACACTGCTTCAGAGTGTTGAAGGCTTTGTCACATTCTTCTATCCAAATAAACTCTGCATCTTTCCTTAGAAGCTTGTGCAAGGAGGTTGCCTTTGTTGCGAAATGAGCTATGAACCTTTTGTAGTAACCCACATGACCTAGGAATCCCCTCAATTGTTTGAGGTTAGTGGGTGTTGTCAGAGCTACGATCTTTTCGATCTTTGCAGGGTCTGTTGATATCCCTTGTGTAGAGATAATGTGGCCCAACAGAACTCCAGAAGAGGCCCCTAAGATGCATTTGTCAGGGTTGAGGGAAATCCCATACTCCCGGCATCAATCAAAGCATTGTTCTAGGTGTCCCCAGTGTTCACGGATCAAACTATAGACACAAAAGTCATCCAAATATACCTCAATAAAGTCATGCAGATGATTTTGGAATGCGGCCATCATGACTCGCTAGAAAGTAGTAGGAGCATTGCAAAGTCCAAACGGCATCACTCGGTAAGCGTAGGTCCCCCATTTTGTGGTGAAGGTTGTTTTGGATTGGTCTTCTTCTGCTATCTGCACTTGGTTATATCTGCTAAATCCATCCAAGAGGGAATATAGCTCATGGCCCGCCACTATGTCCAATAGTTGGTCTGTGAAAGGGATAGGGAAGTGATCCTTCTTCGTCTTGGAATTCAACTTGCAAAAATTCACACATATACGAAGCTTGCCATTCTTCTTGGGTACAACCACGATGGATGAGACCCATTCACTATTTGCCACTGGATAGATGAACTCGGCTTCCAAAAGCTTCAGTAGCTCTGCTTTTACCAATGTGGAATAATTCGGGTTCATTCACCTTTGTCGTTGTCGTACTAGCTTGGCATCAGGCTCCAAATCAATATGATGTTGACATATTGTGGGATCAATCCCCTTTAGGTCTTTGTAGGACCACACAAACACGTCCAAATTCTCTTTCAACAAGTTGTACAAAGTTGACAAATCCTCCTCTGGTAGGCTGCTACCCACCTTCAAATGGCGTTCAGTGCCATCTGCTTCCACAAAAGTTAACTGCCTTTCACCTTCTACTTCATGGATGAAGGTCCCACGTACTGCTTCTGGATACAGATCCGACTCCTTCAAGGGGGTGGTGTCCTCTTCCGATGTCCCACTAGAACCAACTTCTTCTTTTGGTGGAGACTTAGGTTGCTCCTTGAGATGTTGAAATGGGATTAGAGCCGTTTCGGATTTGGTTTCAAGATTAGTTACCTCCTGGCTTGAAGACTCATCTTCTGATGACGAATCCAGGAATGTCACATAACAGGGACCCTCTGATACCTGTTGGAATCGTGAGACTGGTGCTTGTTGGCACAGTGCATCATCATCATCTTTTCTTGGCAAAGGTGGGTGAGGGCGGCATGAGCCACTGCTGAAAGACGGCTTGTTCTTCTTAATCCATTTCTTATAAAGATTTTGCATATGAGAAGATCCATTTACCAGACCAAATGGTACCATCGCCATTCTATCCCACAGCATGAGCTTGTCTACTTCTGATGCTTCTGGAACTTCTTCTTCATATGTATCCTCTTCAGGTGGGATAGACTCTTCCATCTTACTTTCATAACCGTCTTCTTCCATATCATCTCCATCCTCTTCTGTCTCTGTCTCTGTCTCTATCTCTGTCTCTGGCTCTGTCTCTATCTCTATAGGAGCTCTATAAGAGAATAACAGGTTCTCTGTTTCATCTTTTGCCTATGTCTCTGGCTCTGCTCTGGCCATGTAACCTGGAGAGTAGTACATCCATGCTTCTATCTCACTGTCAGAAGTGATTTCAAAAATCGTTCCTGGTTCAGGCAGGAAGTATTCACCCATTGATAATGGCTTTGCATCTTTTGGGAGTTGGCTTACAATATCTACTGTTAAGGAACGTGCCATTATTTTCTTGGGAAGGATCTGTTTGACAGCATCTTGGTCTGCTGATGTTCCATCTGTAGCCTCATTAGGGGAGTCAGAAGATAATTCCAAGGAGGTGGATCCATGTCCTTTTTGAGAACCATATAACTTCAGTACCACTTTATTGGGTCCTCTACCCAAGGTCAAGGTTCCTTTGAACCAATCCGTCCTTGCTCTGGCTTCAAAAAGCCATGGTCTGCCCAGTAACAGAGGGTAGGATGTACCATAAGAGTTTGGCTTCACCACCAGATAGGTTAGCCAATAATCTTTTCCGGCTACTGTAGTCTTCACATATGGGAGAATGCCCAAAGGCTTGATTCTGCTCTGATCCGCCAATTTGATGAGCCATTGGGTTGGTTGCACTCCTTGTAGGCCTAGATCCTTCATTGTCACATCCGTCATGATGTTCACCGATGAACCAACATCAATCAGTGCATTTGCAATGAAGCAACCTTCAATCCACATGCCAATCTCTGGGGTACCCGGATCTAGGAAGGCGTTAGCCACGTCCACTTCTTTTACAAGCTCTGGAGCTTTGTTGGACTTTGTTGTTGTTGAGGGAGCAATCCTTAATCCACATCTTCTTCTCAGTATACTTTTGAACCTTTTTCAACAACTGGAAGACAACATCAACAATTGTCGAAATGTGAGGTTTGGTTTAAAGGTATCTAGATCTCTGACCAGATCGTATTCCTTAATAGGATCCACTGGCTTCTCTAACCAGTTAGGGAATGGGGCAACACCCATTTTCATTTTCCTTTTTTCTTCCAACAGGGGCATCATGGGAACTTCTTCTGCCACTTGTGGCACTTCCTCCTCTTCTATCTCCTGGACCTCTGGTCCTGTCTCTGGAATTGTCTCTGTGACTCTCTGTGGCATTGTGGTGCTCTGTATGGCACTGTCAGGCTCTATTTTGTTCTGTTCTTCTCGTGAAAGATTGAACTTCACTATTCTGGTAGGAGGATTATTTTCTTTCTGGATAGGGGGTTCCTTCTTCTTTGCATGCGTGATGGCAGCAACTTCCAATTCCACTAAATTGGAGGTAGGCTCTTGGGCCTTGGTCGGATTATCAGTAGCACTGTTTTTCACTGGGGCTGGTCTTGGACAGTCTTTTGCAGTGTGGCCTTCTCCTTTGCATCGATTGCATAAGGGCTTGTAATCCACTGACCTTCTGGGATTTGGACAATTTGGTGAAATGTGTCCCTTTTCTCCGCATCTATAACACTCCACTTCTGATCTCTGACCACCGCCAGACTGTCTTCCTCTATAACTTTGGGATGGAAATCTTCTGGGTCCAAAATTAGGACCAAACTCTCTAGGCTTTGGTCAAATATCATGTGTGGTCATTTTGGATTCCAGCAAGTTGAATCTTGCGTCCTCTTCCTTCCTTCTCCTATCATGCATCTCCTTCAGAGAGCAAATATCCTCGGTATGGTTCTTCCGCAAACAGTAGGAACAGAAAGCTTCAGGAATGGTTGGTTTTTGTGTACATTCAGTGGCTAAATGGCTTGCTTGATGACACTTACCACACCAACTATTTGACCGCATCACATCTCTTCCGGCTCTTGCAACATTGGATATGCTAGCGGTATTCACTTTCAGTGTCTGTAGCTGCTCTGTAATCACATCCATCAACTCCTTTTTGATATTTGCAACTGAATTGGATAAATAATCCTTCAAGCTTTCTCCTCCTAAGGTACTGGCAGTAGGGTTTTGAGGAGGCTCTGTAATCACTGCATAAATAGGTTGGGCTGGTGCAAAGGGGTCTCTATTCTGATTCTGATTCAGAGCTCCTGTTTGAACTGTTGGCTGTTGGCTCCAGTTGGTAGGGTTCCACTGTTGCTGCTGATTTGGCATTGGGGAAATTGGTTGGGACCATTGTTGTTGTGGTTGAACCATCATTTGAGGCATTAATTGTGGCCACTGTGGATTTGGTGCACTGTACTATGATACTAGGGGCATCTGTTGGTAGGGGTAGGGGACTCTCCTTGGGACTACATTTGGTGGGTGCATCATTCCTGGCATCAGAGGAGGTAGGACTCCTCTTCCTGGATTCATCACCAATCGAGATTTCACTTCATCGTACAGTCTTGCACCTTCTGTTGCAGCTTGCAGTGTGGCTGGTCTTTGCAGCTCCACAAACTTACGTACTTTTGGTTGTAATCCTCTGAGAAACACCCCCTGAATGCCATCATCTAGATTATGGTTAGTCCATCTCTTCAGGATGGATTCCATTCGTGAGACATAAGCTTCTACTCTTTCTCCAGAGGACTGACTTAAATTCATAAATTCCTCTCGCATCCGCTCTTCAAAACCTTCACGCTTGAATTTAGTGAGGAAAGCCAACTTCAGGTCGTCCCATGTGCCAAAAGTTTTTGCTACTTGTCTTTCATACCAATGAAACGTCGCGCCCTTGAAAGTGGCGGGGAATATTTCTAACCAATGCTCAGGGGTTCTGGCATTGTTAGCCACACATGCTACCATAAACTCTGCTACATGAAGATCAGGGTCTTCATTGTACTCTCCCTTAAAAACTGGCAATGGAACTACATTCGCTGGCCTGTCATCAATATTTTCAGGACGGATCTGGCTTAGAAGTGGACCTCCAGTAGGAGGAGGAAGGGCTTGATGTGCCATTGGGACTTCTGTAAAGAGTTCCACAAGGGCGTCAAAGGCAGCTTCTACTACGAGCTCGTTCTCAGCTTTGATTTTTGCTTTCTCTCTTCTCACGTACCTCTGGATTCGTTCTAACGCTTGCCTCTTTATTGCGTCATTCATCAGGGGGTTGGCTCCACTATGTCGTTAGTGCTCCACAAAGGGATAATAGAAGGCTTCAGTCTCTGGAGGACTCTCTTGCCAACATTTCTTCTACTTCTTCCTTTTCAACATCCCTGAATTGTGCTTTCATGCCACTGCACAGAGGAAGGTATTCAGTTCTGAAGGTGTCAAAATGCATACGTCTAAGCATTGTGGTGGTGCCATTATCATAGTAATGCCAGCTTCTAATGGTTTCAACAGTGTATGTTGTGAAAAACACTCTGTCTACCAACTTCCAATGGGTTGCCAATTGAACAAACAGAAGATTGTCAGAACACCAAGCATCCCATGTATCTTGCTGTTGAGCATCCACGAACAAATTCCAACTCTTTTCCTTCTTGTCTTTGTGAACCTCCACAGACCAAGACTCCTGAAGCTTCTTCACAATCTCCCACTTCTTGATGTCTAGAAACTTCTCAATGAATGCCAAATCTTCCATGTATGGTCATTCTCTCTGTTTCTGCTCTTTAGTTTGTTCCCAAACAGTTTGCCACTAAGATGCAAGTTTCTGCTGCTTCAACAGGAAGAGGAAACTGTCCACCACATAGAGCATGCATCATGATGGTGATGTGTTTCCGCCATTGTGGGATGAACTTCTTGTGGAAAGTGGCTTTGATTATGAGAAATTCCAACTCTTCAGTGGAAGAATGAACTTTACAAACATCCATTGAATTCTTCTCTTCTTGGCAATGCCATTTCCTTCATTTTCAGCCTCTTCTAGTGCTTATTGATGGCAAGTTTCCCTGGCTGCGCACCAAAAACATGGAGCCCCAAGAGGAACACTAAGGAAAAGGGAATTCTCTTGCAAGAAAATATATCTTGTAACATCAACAAGATTTTATTTCATTCTTTTGATCATCAAAACAAAGAAAACAACAATTCTTCACGCAGCATCATAGTAGATTTCTCCCACGGATTTGATAGAATCAACCATATTCTTCAACATCTTCATAAAATCCATCAATATAACAAAGAAAGCAAAGGAATACACCATCTTTGAATGGAAATACATCACATAGTATTCATCTTCAATATCTTTATAGTCTTCTCTCTCAATCTCTCACATACAATTACATTATTTTGATAGAATTGGCTATATCCGACTCTCTCTCTCTCTCTCTCCATCAATAGTACATCATATCCTCACTACAATCACTCAATAATAACCCTCAATAGTCCTTCTTAGGTCGTGGATGCACCTCCCAAGAGGTATGTCTAATATGAAGAGGCACTAGAGCCACTACAGTGTCTTTTCATAGCTCACCACTGTCACTTCACTCCAGTCTTTACTTGAGTCTTCAGTAGCTACTTCTTTGACTTCTTTTAGCTCTTTTGCACTTGTATTCACCTCTTTCCAAGACTAGAAAACTTTCCCAAACTACACTCTCATCCAATAGAACACACACAGAAGCATACAGAAGGTCTACAGAAGCTCATCAGAAGCTCAACAGAGAGTTACAGAAGGTCAACAGAAAGCATCAGAACCACACAGAACATACCAAAACCATTCCAAACCATCAAAAATCACTCAATAAGCTTTCAAACAATCTCAAACCCTATCAATCAATACTCCATCCTTCCATACAGAGAGAAAACAGAACAAAACAGAAGCTCAACAGAAGCTATCAGGACCAAACAGAACATATCAGAACGTCATCAGAACTTCACATCTAAGCTTAATAAAACCATTCCAACCTATCCAAAACACTCTCAAACCACTTTCAAACCAATCAATCATCTCATAAAATCAACCATTCAGCTCTCAAAAACAACAAAAATCAGCCAAAAAAACAAGTCATTTCAACACTCAACAACCCATGTAACCTAAAAATCTATTTTACAAAAATTCTAGCAATATCTGAAGCTTTGTAATTGGTTTTTATTAGGAGAAGATGAGAGACCTTTGTTAGCATGTCTACTATCACCATTATTGAGTTATATCCTCCTTGTACAGAAGGTAACCTAACTACAAAGTCCATGCTAATAAATTCCCATTTCATCTGGGGAATGTCAAGTGGCTGGAGTTTTCCTGGTAACTTGACACATTTAGATTTTACCCTTTGGCAATTTAGACATTTAGTGACATACTTAAGTACATCACCCTTGAGTTTTTGCAGGTAATAACTTTTCTTGAAAGCATTAAGAGTTTTTGCATACCCTGGGTGTCCTAAAAAAGGAGAATCATGTGCTTCCCAAAGTATTCTTCTCTTGAGAGTTTGACTTGAAGAAATGCATAGTCTCATTTTGAAATAAACAAGTCCTTCGTCTTCATCTATAGAGAATTCCTGATACTTAGTCTTGAGTTTGGGATCTTGTTCCTTATTCTGAACTTCCCAAAACAATTGTTGATAGTTTGGGTCCTTATTTGCTTCATCCTTGGTCAACTTGATGATAGGATTAGTTGGCATTGATACCATTGTAGCCAGAGTTTCTAACCTAGATGGTTCTTCAGTTATAAGAGCATTTAGGAAGGCTTTACGGCTAAGGGCATTTGCTACTACATTTTCTTTACCTAGTTTGAACTTAATTTCAAAGTCATATTCCTGTAGAACCTCGATCCAACATCGTTGCCTCATATTAAGATCAGGCTGAGTAAAAATCCACTTGAGACTTTTATGATCTGTAACTAATGAAAACTTATTTCCAAGCAAGTAATGTCTCCATAATTTGAGAGCATGAATCACAGCTAATAACACTAGGTCATGAGTAGCATATTTCTGCTCATGGTTTTTCAATTTTCTTGAAGAGTAAGCTACAGGATGTCCTTCGTGCATTAGTACACATTCCAATGCAAGAGAGTTGGCATCTGTGACAACTTCAAATTCCTTGCTTAAGTTAGGTAGCCTTAAGATAGGAGCAGTTACCAAACTATGCTTTAGTTGCTCAAAGCTAGACTGTTCGATTGGCATCCAATTAATGGCAACTTTCTTCTTAAGTAAATTTGTAAGAGGTGCTGCAATTTGAGAATAGTTTCTGATGAATACCCTATACCATCCTGTTAGACCTATAAAACTTCTCACTTCCTTGATAGTGGTTGGGGGTGGCCAATCTTGAACATCCTTGACCTTGGTAGGATCTACTTATATACCCTCAACAAACACTATGAATCCCAAGTATTCAATCTTCAAAACTTGTGTGTTCTCATTGTCTCTAGAACAATGCAAAGATGTGGCTCATGATCTTCCTCCTCCTTAGAATAAGTTAGGACGTCATCAAATAATACAAGAACAAAATGATCAAGATGAGGTCTAAAAATGTCTTACATTAACCTGTTGAAGGTAGCTGGAGCATTTGTCAACCCAAATGACATCACAATGAATTCGAAATGACTGTATCTTGTGTTGAAGGCGGTCTTTGGAATATCTTCATTCTTGACTCTAATCTGATAATATCCTAACCGAAGATCAATCTTAAAAAAGATCTTTGCTCCTTGTAGACGATCAAGAAGCTCATCTATCCTTGGGATTGGGTACTTATTCTTTATTGTCACTTGGTTTAGCCCTTGGTAGTCGATACAAAGATGGAGAGTTCCAGCTTTCTTCTTTTGGAATAATACTGGGGCTCCCCATGGTGAACTACTTGGTCGGATATACCCTTGTTCTAGCAGTTGCTTGAGTTGCTCTTTTAGTTCAATGGCTTCAGGAATAGACATTTTGCAAGGTCTTTTTGCCACTGGAGCGGCTCCTAGAACAAGTTTGATCTCATGATCAACTTCTCTTTCCGGAGGTAACTCAGTTAGCTCTTCAGGACATATGTCAGCGTACTCTTTTAACCAGGATGATTCTTCTTCTGCATGACCATCTTGATTTATCTTGTTAAGCTTGAACAAGTAAACAAGTAATCCTTTCTTCAAGCCTTTCTCAATTCAAGAGGCTTTTGCTAATTGAACTTTAGGTTCCCTATTTTACCTTGTGTAGTTGCTATTTCACCATTCAAATCCTGAAATGTGACTCGACCTTTTTCACAATGGATATGAGCATCATTGGGAATCAGTCAATCCATTCCTAGTAAACATTCATAGGATCCTAGGTTCATTACTCTGAACCTCATACTTGAAAGGTTTCCTCCTAGGTTAAACTCTACCTTGGCAGTTTGCTGTGTAGAAAGTACTTCCTTTCCATTTGCTAATTCCATAAGCAGCTTTGATGCATTTACCGTATCTATACCTATCTTCTTAGCACACTTGGGTGAAATAAATGAGTGTGTACTTCCACAGTCAATCAAAACTTTAAATGTTTTACCTTGGTGATTAGCCAATGTCTGTATTACCGAATATTGACGATTTGGTCATTTCCTGTGGAATGCAGCATGAACACTTGCTCTTTCAATATCTTCTTCCATAGTAGGTTCTTCCTCCTTATTAGTCTCTTTTAGGGTAATATTTGACGTTCTTCCTCTTGCCATAGCTACATAACCACGGCCTTGGGAAGCTCCGCCTTGACCTCGAAATTGGCCTTGGTGTGGTTCCTACCAAGCTTTGGACAATCTCTCCTGAAATGCCATGTCTCATTATAGTGGAAGCACCTAAGACCATCCCTGATTCCCTAGGTAGGAACAAAGTTTCCAACCGCATTGGATTTTGCCTTCTTCTTTTGTCCTTGGAAAAATTGTCCTTGGGTTCTTTTTGCTTAACCTTTGAATCCTCCTTTGTTCTGGTTATTGTAGCTCTAGAACTTATTGTTATTAGGCTTTGATTGTACTTCTCGCACAATAGGAGCAGCTCGAATCAAAGCATCCTAGAGGTCTATGGGGCGCATTGATTCTAAACGAGTGTTCAAAGGATAATTTAGCCCATTGCAAAACTTGGATACTTGTTGAATAGTATCCATGGGGGGTGCATATTTAAGAAGAGAAACAAACTTGGAGTAGTATGCTTCCAAGGTCAGTCCCATTTGCTTCAAGTTGAAGAACTCGTTCATCTTTTGGGTGTGATAAGCTGGAGGTAAATACCTTCCTCTTACAGCTTCTTTCAACAAATCCCAAGTAATGGTATTTTCAAGGACACCTTGATCTCGGCACCATTGCTTCCACCAAAGTCGAGCTTCACCAATTAATTTTAGCTTATCTATCATGGCTTGGTTGGCTAGAATAGTTCCAGCAGCAGTAAAATAATCTTCCATAGTTTCGATCCAAATCTCTGCATCAGCTTTCACATTTTTGCCTTTCCCATCAAACTATGGAGGTTTGACTTGCTTCAAAAGATTCCTTTTCTCTTGAGTTTCTTTGGAAATTATTGTGGGTGCGAGATTCTGGGAAATTTTCAGCAATTCGTAAGTTAAATTTTACAAATCTATATAGCGTCAATAATAGAGTTCAGTACTCAAATTATCTCTCGCTTAGTTAATTAAAACCACTCTCAAATAAACTCTCTCCCCATGCTAAAGTTAAATTGAAATTTCAGAGGTTTCAAGAAAAAAAAATTTAAGGTTGCATTATTTCTCTGATTGATAAAGTATCAATCAATCTTTTATTACAACGGATGGACAAGGTAATCAGATGGAAGGAAATACATTATTTAGATGGCTCGTAGGCTCATCTTACTTTCTCTCAGGAAAAGATTCCCTACTACAATCTAAGTATGACATTCTGATACATCCTTTATGAAGTAACTTGGATTCGGAGAGTAAATATCTAGGAATCTATATTTTTTAGGGAGTTCAGGAAATCTGTCTTTTTTGTAGTTGCGGCGGGCTAGAGCGACCTATGACTTTTATTCTGTCAGCCGGAAGGATCTTCGTAACTTCGCCATAGATATATTGATTTACTTTGATCTTCTTTTCTCTAGTATATAGGGTTGAGTTTACACTGGCCTCATGAAATAGATAGATCTTAACAACTTTAAGATCTTCCATCCATTTTACCCTTTTCAGATTATTATGAAGATAAGCTAGACAGGTTGCATCGATATAGCAATATCCTCCACTAATCATCCACCGTCATAGAGGCGAGGGGTTGTACAACTAATCTAGTACCCGCATCATCTGAATTCTCCAGGAAAAACTGAATGAATGCATAGCTGACATAAACATTACTTGAAAGATCAAGAATCGCTTCCAAGATTCGTTACTCTGCCATAATTCAAAACATATATTAATAAAGAGAAGAAAACATGTCCTAGGTTATGCTTAGAAAAAAAATATTTTTCTTAAGCTTATGTCGTAATCTATACTAATGTGTGCTCTGATACCAACTGTGAGGTGTCCGCTAGTCTCAATCCACAGTACACCTTTTATTAATCCATCACTAGGTTTTCCCATAAATGATGCCGCCCAGTGCTCCCTTGGAACATCACGTGGTTTGTCACTTAGGCCCTACCGAGTCTACTTCGCAACGGGAGAGTTCCGGCTGAACCCACTAGGATCGACCTAAAGATTTGGGTTCCTAAAATCGGATGGGTCTCCTAGCAGCCAGCTAGCGTCAGTAATTTCGAGTCCCACTTTTTAAAGGATTACTCGATCTCAAGCGGACTTGCTATTGCACTTGGTTCAAAGAGAACGGGAGATGGAGGGGAGTGCGGTACGTCAACCCTCCCACCCATAAGGCAAAATCCCATTCCGGCCCCCTAAAACAATACAAGTCGGTTCTACCTAATGACTAGTTGGTCAATTTACCCATCTTCATATTTCTATTTCCAATTTAGAAAATCTCCCAGCTAACTAGGACCACCCTACCATTGGACGGACCCGTCGAGGGTTACGCTCACCCGCTTTCCTATGATGATGTGTCATCTTTAGTTTTTTAATTACCTACAACACATTTATTTGAAACATATACAACCAGCTTCCTTAATTAGTCCATTAAGTCACATGTTCCTTCACATAATTTATCTCACCAACACGTATACAATTCGAATAGTAAAGTAACTTCTTTATTATATCAGTAGTTTATTACAATTTCCATCATTCCATCCGAGTAGAAGATACACAGAATTCCATACGGATATTCTATCCACCAAGATTCCACCCTCATAACTAGTATTTAGGGTTCCAAGATCCCATCCTGGGTCACAAAGGGGCTCGTCAGATTCTTAGAACAATGCAGGATTTACAGCCAGAGCCCCCTCTGGCACCTACAATTCCTACTGTTCGAGACTATCCCTACTGACAGACCTTTCACCTATGGAGCCGGTCCAAGCCTCTCGTAGCGATAATCATGACCCCCTTGGAGTAGGGTCTCGCCACTAGCTTAGGGGTAGCCTAGTGAGATCCTTCCTTTTATTCTGTTTGACAATAATTCCAATCAAAGATCTAGATTCTAGCAAACACAAACAGCCCTTTCAAATGTGTATCAAATGATGCAATGATAATCATCCCAACATGTAATTCACAGCTTCACATAGCCAAGGCAGATCTTATCCTAAGGTAACCTTATTCTAATGAGGATTCTCCTCCCCATAAAGGCGTGTTGATTACACCTCTTATAACATGTTAAGCAAGGCATGAATTTTCCATTTGGGTTCACTTATCCAACCTAAGCAAAATCCCTTAAGGAAATATATTGTGTCAATCACTCAACGAGATGACCTATAGGATTCCTAAATAGACAATCAGTTTCTATAACCATCACTAATCAACTCTTAACCTCGTCGCATTTGACCATAACTATAATGAATATGCATAAAGACATATGTACAATAACCTTTGGCAATTAATTCTATCCTGATTCTATGCCTTAGAATCTCAATTATTCTAGCTACAAGTCATAGTGATTAATAATTTTATGCTTGTACTAATATGTTTTCTAGATGAGTTATCAATTTGTGTAAGTGAAGAATATGGAAGCTAATATCTTATGTAATTATCTTATATAGCAAAATAATAATCTAGTAATGAATAACCTGGTTTGGCAGCATGATGACATTAGGAACTTCGCCTTTACTCACGCTCGCATTAGCCACACCTAATGTTCCATTGGTAGTGGCAACTCCCGCAACCTCGGGCACTCCCATATCATTGGCAATACCCGTTGCTTGACCAGTTGCATTGGTCCCCATGGTTTTTCCACTTCGTCACTTTGGAGCTATCGTCCACGAGTGGTTCGAGAGATAGGGAAGGTGGAATAGATTTGAGATGAGAGAGCGTAAGAGAATATGGCTTAGTTAAAGATCGAGACAAGGGATTTGAGCTAACTCTCTTCCTCTCTCTCTCTCTCTCTCTCTCTCTCTCTCTCTCTAGCTTCTTCTCACAGCCTCTTGAAGGAGTATTCTTCTTTCTCTCTTCTTCTCTCTCGTAGCCTCTCGGGGTCTCCTTATGTTTCCCTAAGTGCCCCCCATGCCTCTTATTTATAGTGAATTGGAGAAGAAGGGTTGTGGCTATGAGGAGGAGCTCTTTATGGAGGGGGGATCTTGGAAAGATCAGTGATCTGATGCTCAGATCATAAATCTGATGGTTCCATTGGCTCCTAAAGGGGGGTAAAACGCCAAGACACTTCATTAGAAATCTCTCAGTTCACTCCTTCTTCTTTTCTCTGTTCGAAGTGCTGTCTATTGCCTATAGACTGCGATCGCGGCGCACGCAATTTTGCCAGTCACTTTTCTTTATTTTTCTTTATATAAAACTTCAAACTAACTAATACATCACTTGTTTTTTTCTTTTAAATAACATCTATTTCTAGAAATCTCCGTATCTTTTTTTTAAATTTAAGATAATCTCTAAAATATTCTAGTCTTGTCCAAAAGTCTAATATTCTTAGACCATCCTTATTACGCACATTAACATTAGTGATTAATATAGCTCATATCTCTTGTTCACGTTATAACTTCCATGAAGGGTGGCTACGGTCCTTGTTAATTCATAAGAAATATCAAGTTACGACTCTCTTTTTTATTTATTTATTTATTTATAGTTAGTTATTAATGTTAGTTTTTTTTTCTTTAGTTAGTAACCTTACTAACTTATTAATTAACTAACTAACTTTTGAACTAACCAACTAACTTTTATTGCCTGTGAATATTACAAAGTTATCAAGATCTATCTATTTTGTGAAGCTAATGTAAACTCAACTTTGTATACTAGGGGCAAGAAGATCAAACTAAACCAGTATATCTATGAGGAAACAAAATGAAAGTCATAGGTCTCTCTAGCCACCACAACTACGAAAAGGACAGATTTTTTAATCTCCCTAAAAAATATAGATTCAGAGATATCTACTCTTAGAATCCAAGTTACTTCATAAAGGTTGTATCAGAGTGTCATGCTTAGATTGTAGGAGGGAATCCTTTTCTTTAAAAAATAAAATATACTTGTGAGCTATCTGAATCATGTATTTCTTCGCATTTGATTACCTTGTACATCCGTTGTAACAAAAATTGATTGATACTTTATCAATCAGAGAAATAATGAAACCTTACTTTTCCCTTGGAGCCTTTGAAATTGCAGTTTAACTTTTGCAATGAAAAAAGAGTTTTATTAAAAAAAATTCAATAAATTAAGCGAGAAATAATTTGAATATCAAACTCTAATATTAATGCTATATAAATTTCGTAAAGTTTAACTTGGGAATTGTTGAAATTTTTCTAGAATCTTGCACCCACAATAATTCCCAACAAAGCCCAAGAAAAAAGGAATCTTTTGAAGCAAGGCAGAACTTTGGAATTTGATGGGAGAGGTGAGAATGTGGAAGCCAATGTAGAAATTTGGATTGAATCCATGGAAAATTATTTTACTACTATTGGAACTGTCACAGCCAACCAAGCCATGATAGCTAAGCTAAAATTAATTGGCAAAGCTCGACTCTAGTGGAAGAACTGGTGCCAAGATCAAGGTGTCCCTGAAAATACCATTTCTTGGGATTTGCTAAAAGAAGCTGTAAGAGGAAGATATTTACCTCTAGCTTATTGCACGTAGAAGATGAATGAGCTCTTTAATTTGAAGCAAATGGGGCTGACCCTAGAGGCATATTACTACAAGTTTGCTTCACTTCTTAAATATGCACCCTCCATGGATACTTCTCAACAAGTGCCCAAGTTCTGCAATGGGCTAAATTCTCCGTTGAACACTTGTTTGGAATCAATGCGCCCAATAGACCTCCAAGATGCTTTGATTTGAGTTGCTCCTATTGTGTAAGAAGTACAATCAAAACCTAAAAATAATAAGTTCTAGAGCTATGATAACTAGAACAAAGGAGGATTCAAAGGTCAAGCAAAAAGAACCCAATGTCGATTTCACCAAGGTTAGAAGAAAAATGTGAAATCCAATGCACTTGGAAATTTTGTTCCTACCCAGGGAACCATGGATGGTCTTAGGTGTGCTTTCACTATAATGAGCCAAGACATTTCAGGAGAGATTGTCCAAAGCTTAGTGGCAACCATCGCCAAGGCCAATTTCAAGGTCAAGGCAGAGCTGCTCAAGGCCGTGGTCAAATAGCTATGGTAGGAGGAAGAACATCAAATATTACCCTTAAAGATATTAATAAGGAGGAAGATCCTAATATGAAAGAAAATATTGAAAAAGTAATTGTTCATGCTACATTTCACAAGAAGGGTCCAAATCGTCAATATTCGATAATACAGACACTAGCTAGTCACCGAGGTAAATCATTTAAAGTTTTGATTGAGTATGGAAGTACACACTCATTTATCTCACCCAAGTGTGTTAAGAAGTTAGGAATAGATACCATCTAAATTACTTGTGGAATTAGCAAATGGAACAAAAGTGCTTTCTACACACAACAAATTGCCAAGGTAGAGTTTTAACATAGGAGAAAACCTTCAAGTATGAGGTTCAGAGTAATGAACTTAGGAGTTTATGAATGCTTACTAGGAATGGATTGGTTGATTTCCAATGATGCTCATATCCATTGTGGAAAAGGTCAAGTCAGATTTCAGGATTTGAAAGGTGAAATAGTAACTACACAAGGTGAAACAAGGAAACCTAAGGTTCAATTAGTAAAAGCTTCTCAAATTGTGACAAGCTTGAAGAAAGGATTACATGTTTACTTGATCAAGCTTAACAAGGTAAACCAATAAGGTTAGATAGAAGAAGAACCATCCTAATTAAAAGAATACACCGATGTATTTCCTAAAGAGCTAAATAATTTACCCCAAAAAGAGAAGTCAATCATGATATCAAACTTGTTCTAGGAGCTGCTCCAGTTGCAAAAAGACATTACAAAATGTCTATTCCGTCGAAAGCCATCAAACTAAAAGAGCAACTCAAATAACTACTAGAACAAGGAGATTTTCGGCCAAGTAGTTCACCATGGGGAGCCCCAGTATTATTCCAAAAGAAGAAAGATAGAACTCTTCGTCTTTGTATCGACTAACCGAGGGCTAAACCAGGTAACAGTGAAGAATAAGTACCCGATCCCTATAATAGACAAGCTTCTTGATTGTCTACAAGGAGCAAGGATCTTTTCTAAGATCGATCTTTTATTAGAATATTCATTAGAAACTATGCCCAAATTGTAGCACGTCTTACTACAGACCTACTCAAAAAGCAAGTTGCCATTATTTGGACACCGATTGAACAATCTAGCTTTGAGCGACTAAAACATAGTTTGATAACTACTCCTATCTTAAGGCTACCTGACTTAAGCAAGAAATTTGAAGTTGTCATAGATGCCAACTCTCTTGCATGGATTTTTACTCAACCTGATCTTAATATGAGGCAATGACGGTGGATCGAAGTTTTGCAAGAGTATGGCTTTGAAATTGAGTTCTGACTTGGTAAAGAAAATGTAGTAGCAGATACCCTTAGTCGTAAAGCCTTCATTAATGCTCTTATCACTGAAGAACCATATAGGGCAAAAACTCTAGCTAGAATAGTATTAATGCTGACTAATCCTATCATCGAGTTGACTAAGGATGAAGTAAATAAGGACCCAGATTATCAACAATGGTTTTGGGAAGTTCAAAATAAGGAACAAGATCCCAAAATCAAGACTAAGTATCAAGAATTCTATACAGATTAAGATGAAGGACTTGTTTATTTAAGAATAAGACTATGCATTCCTTCAAGTTAGACTCTCAAGAGAAGAATACTTTGGGAAGCACATGACTCTCCTTTTCCAAGACACCCAGGGTATGCAAAAACTCTTAATGCTGTCAAGAAAAGCAATTCCTGGCAAAGGCTCAAGGGTGATGTAGTTAAGTATGTCATTGAATGTCAAAATTGCCAAAGGGTAAAAGTTTTTTAAAAAAAGAGAATCAAAATTGATTCATTGCCGAAAAGAAGGGCCACCTCGTCAAACAGGCTACGCGCCTTATGATCATCGTGATCATCACCATCGTCGTCGTCATCATCATCATCATCATCATCATCATCAGCATTGTCATCTTCTTCATTATCATCATCATCGTCATCATCTTCTTTATCACCAAACATGACATCGATAGCCTCATGGTCTCTTTTTCTTTCTAAATCAATAAAAGAAAAAAATAAAGCTATAAAAGAAAAAGAGAGAGAGATAAGTTCCCACTTTGAGTGAAGGAGGTGTCTTAACACAAAGAGAGGGGAAGGGAGAGGCAGCATGCACTCCCTTCTGCCTATATAAAGGCATGCCCTCTACTCACTCTCCTCCCCCCCCTCCCCCCCCCCCGCCCCTCCCCCCCCCCCCCCGCCCCTCCCCCCCCCCCCCCCGCCCCCCCCCCCCCCCCCCCCCCCCCGAGAGGATGCGAAAGGGAGCTAGAGAGACTGAGAGAAAGTTAGAGAGACAAAGAGAGGGAGGAAGTTACCTCGGAGGTTGTGAGAGAGAGAGTTAGAGAGGGAGAGAGTTAGCTCAACCCCCTTGTCTTGATCTTCAACTTGTCAATCTTCTCTCACGCTCTCCCATTTCGAATTCATTTTTCCTTCTTTATCTCTAGAACCCACTTGCAAATGATGGCTCCAAAGCAACGAGGCACAAAGATCATGAGAATCACCGCAACAGGTCAAGAAATGGGTATTGCCAAAGGTACAGGAATGCCCGAGGTTGTTGGAGTTGCCACTACCGATGGAACATTGGGTGTGACAAATGCAAGTGTAAGCAAATACGAAATTCCCAATGTCGTCGTACCAAACCAGGTTATTCACCACTCAAAAATAAGGCTATTATTTTCATACCGCCACATAAAATACTAAGGTTTTTGTCAAAATTTTACATAAAATGTTAGCTTTTGTATTAAATGGTACAAGAACTACTTGTTAGATTACATGGGTAACATCTATATAAAAATTAAGTACATAAAATATTAGATTCCATATTTACACTTACACGAAATGACAGTTTCATCTAGAGAGTGTATGAATACACGCATAAACGATTAACTACTACCCATGATTTGTAGTTAGATTAATCGAGATTATAATCTGTAGAATCATGATGAAAATAGTTATATGAGGATCTTACACAAAATGAGTAAAAGACTATGTGCACTCGAGATTAGTAAAATAACTCGATATATTTATTGTCAAACGTGAAAAGGTTAAGTGTCGATTAACACTTAAAAAGTGAAAGTTTATTTAAAGGTCTTGTAAATCGTCTCATTAAGTTATTGTCACAATATTTTTCTAAGTACCAACTAAAGGAAATTCATTTATGTTGGGTAAATTAGCCCTAAACAAGAAATTCATGTCTTGCTTAACAAAGTTGAAAGAATTGACTCATCACTTCTTTATGGGGAAGAGAATACTCATTAGATTGTAAAGTTACCTTAGGTTAAGGATCTACCTTGGCTATGTGAAGCTATGAGCTGCACGAGGATGTGATTGTCATTGTATCATTATATGTTTGAAAGGATTGTTTGTGTTTGCTAGAATCTAGATCTCTGATTAGAAACATTGACAAACAGGATAAAAAGAAAGATCGCACTAAGCTACCCCCAAGCTAGTTGTGAGACCCTACTCCCAGGGAGTCATGATTATTGCTTCGAGAGGCTTAGACCGACTCTGTAGGCGGAAAGGTCTATCTGTAGGGATAGTCTCCAGTAGTAGGAAATGTGGTTGCTAGGGGTGATCTGGCCGTAAATTCTGCACTACTCCTAGAATCTGATGAGCCCCTTCATGACCCAAGATGGAATCCTGGAACCCTAATACTAGTTACAAGGAAGAAATCTTGGTGGACAGAATACCCTCATGGAATTCTGTATATCTTCCATAGGATTGAAAAGATGGAATTAGTAATAAACTTTCAATATAATAAAGGAATTTGTTTCTATCCAAGGTTTTTTTGAATTGTATGTGTGTCCATGAGATAAATTACGTGAATGAACGTGTGATTTAATGGACTAATAAAGAAAGCTGGTTGTATATATTTCAATAAATTTTATGTAGGTAATTACAAAACTAAAGATGATACCGTCATCAAAGGAAAGTGGGTGGGCGTGACCCTCAACAGGTCCATCCAATAGTAGGGTGGTCCAAGCTAGCTAGGAGCTTTTCTAAATTGGCGATAGAAATAGGAAGATGACAAATTGACCAACTACTCACTAGGAAGAACCGACTTGCATTGTTTCAGGGGGCTGGAATGGGATTTTGCCTTATGGTCAGGAGGGTTGACGTACCACACTCCCCTTTGTCTCCCATTCTCTTTGAACCAAGTGCAATGGTAACTCCACTTCATTTCAAGTAATCCTGTAGGAAGTGGGAACTCGAAATTACTAAGGCTAGCTAGCTGTTAAGAGACTGTCTGATTTTAGAAACTCAAAAATTAAGGTCGATCCTAGAGGGTTTGGCCGAAACTCCTCCGTTGAGATGTAGACTCAATACGGCCTAAGTGACAAACCGTGTGCTCCAAGGGAGCATCGGGGGACGTAATTTGGAAGACATGCTAATGGACTACAAAAAGGTGCGCCTTGGATTGAGCCTGGTGGACACCTCACACATATGGCCTTGGGCATAGTACATAGTTTTGACAACCATACAATTCTAATTTATGGAGCAAGAAATTAAGAATAACATTACTTTGACTTTGTGTACATACAAACCTTAAAATAAGGGTTTAATCAAGGAAAATTATGATAACTATTGATATTTTTAAAAATAATTTATAATTGGTATCTATATGGTTTTTTTAACCAAAACCTATGAATAAACTTTAGTTATGAATTAATGAAACATAATTTGATCTTCAATCTTCTTACATTTAATAGATGAAACAAATAAAGATTAGTTATCAATTATTGAAACATAATTTAATATTTAATATAATCATTTATTAATACATTTAATGGATGCTTTAATATAAGACCTATGGACTCTACATCTTTTATCTAATTGACTAGACACTAAATTTATGAAAAAGAAGTATTTTCTCAAAGACAATATAGGACTACTTTTTAAAGATGAAGGAATAATTTTTTAATACATGATTTTTTTTAAAAAAAATTATCTAATCATTTTTCTTTCTAAATCATAAACGTGTCGATTAAATAATAATGGAAAATACCTAGCTATATGCATTTGATATATTAGTATAATGCCAAGCTTTAGTGCACATAAGGGTGACTCAATCAGGAATGTCACTATCTATTAGAAGATTGTGGGTAGCCCTATCTGTTTGACGATCACTAGGTCAAATCTAAACTACACATTTGGTTTGGAGAGTCAATTGATGCAGGTTTGACAGAAGCTACATTTGGATGCAGTACGACAAATATTGCACTATGTAAAGTGCACATTCGACTATGTATTATTCTATAGTATAGGCGTGCCACTAGACTTGCATTAATACACAGATGCAAATTGAGCTAGTACTATTTTGAACAAGAGATCTACCAATGGTTTTGTATTTTCCTTTGGGATTACCACCGTTACTTGGAGGAGTAAGAAACAACTGACAGTTGCCTTGTCTAGTATAGAGGTAGAGTACATAGGTGCTACAATTGCAGCATGTGAGATAACTTGGTTATGCAAGCTACTTGGTGATTTGGGGATACATGTGGATAAGAAGATTATCATTGAAAGGAGCTCTCTCACTCAACCCCCGAGACCTACATATTGCTTATTGGTCAAGCGTTTCAAGCTGAGCAGCCATGGCTACCTCTCACAAAGCCGACATGCTCTCCTTACCTATGGGGTGAAGTGAGCTTACCTTGATGCTAGATCGAGTATCCTCCTCTTTCTTGCACACCAATAGCTCCATGATCCTTGATGCAAGCTCAAGCAACCTCAATCCCTCTCCGTTAAGCTCCATCCTCCATAGCCATGCGAGACAAGAGAGGAGAAGAGAAGAGAAGAAGATGAAGAGAGGAGATGGGGAGCTTCTTCTCCTCCATCCCTCACTCTCACAAACTCATTCTCTCACTCTGTCACACTCCCTCACTCAAGTGCATACAAGAAAGCAAGAAGAAGAGAAGAAGAAGAATAAGCTTTTTGCCACACTATATACAAAACCCTAAATCCCTTTTTTGGGTGGTCATCCCCTTATCCCCTTTTTTACATCCCCCTTTTTCATGTTGTCCTCCTATCTTCCTAGCCTCTTTCCTACTACCCATCTACCTTTACAATTTGTACGAGTGAGAGCCTGGCACTCTTAAAATAAATCATGGTGTACCTTGCACTCTTTTACAAAAGTATTGACTTGCGCCTTTCTCCTTGATTTGGGACTTTTTGTTACTTCTTGTGTTTCCATATTTTTCTTAGTGCACCTTTGTCTTTTGTTTCACTTTTTCCTTGGCCTTGTCTTCTACTTAAGATTTTTTGGATTTTCCACCTTGCTCGTCTGAGGGTTAACATTACCCCCCCACTAAACGAATGCTAGTCCCATGGCACTCAACGTCATAGGTAGTGGGCATGCACCAAGACATGGGTGGAAGGGACATCTATGGTTTGTCATGGAGGAGTTTTGGTGGTGGTGCAAATGAAGGTCGTTGGGGGCACGTTGTTGGCCTAATTGGTTGGTGATAGGATTGTTGGAGTTGGTAATAGGGCTGTTTTTTGTTGGGAGTTGCACTCGTGGCTGGCACAAGTGTTCATGTTCTAGGGATTTTGCATGGACGATTGTTGGTGGGCTTGCATGATGCTAAAGGATAAGAGTTAAGAGTTGAGTGTTGATGAAGAGTTGGCGATACTTTCATTGGATTCTTCAATACCTACAATAGAAAACCTCTCATATGTGGTCTCTCCCTAGGGGGAGTGCTAGTCTTCTTATCATGCACAAGACATAGTTTAATTAGTTTCGGAGACAGGTCAAGAGCCGAGAGTAATGTCCTACAATTGAGGACCCAAACTGTGTATAGATTGTGGTGCAGATATTATGTGAGTGCACGTGCATACTTAGATATTACGTAGTTAGAAGACTACTGGTCTGGTTCCTCGTAGCAATGTGTGGATGAAGCAAGGGTTCAATGGGGTGGACAAAATTGTTGATGCTGAGGAGAAGTACACTTGAAGGCTTCTTGAGACTTCATTTGTGATTTTGTCAACACGATGTAGCATAATTAAGCTCATTGGCACCTTACCTTTTGGTAGCTGGTGGCTACTTATATTTTTCGAAGTGTACGATGTACTTTCCATGGTCTTTCATGCCTTGCTCACCATTATTGATTGCGATGGTACTAAGGTGGAGTACGAAAAGAATCGTGCAATTGGTTCAGGGTGACAGATCTAACCATAGGTGGGAGAAGCTCCCTAGGTATATCCTGCCCTTGATGTGCCCTAAACAATTGTGTGGAATGTGTAAAGGGCTAGGGGACTAGGGAGAGAGCCAACCGACCAAGGTCACTAGATGTACCTAATTTGAGGACCCCTAGGTGTTGTGTTATGATCGTGGGTGCTTTCTTTTTTTTCTTTCTTCCCCTTTTCTCTTTTCTTTTCTTTTCTTTTCTTTATCTTTTTATCTTTTTTTCTCTCTTTTTTGTGTGTGGATAAAATGAATACAACCATTGCAATATGTTGAGGCTATCAGTCTTTCATTTGGATTGGGAAATGTTGAGATCCAAAGGCTGTGAAAAATGGATATTACAAAGATGATAGTGTTACTAGCCTTGATGTTATGGAACAATTGTTGAGATGGAGACTGAAGGGACCTAAAATGGACCGGCACTGGCTATGGCACGAGCCGACCGACCTCATGCACACAACAAACAGCCCCACCATACGGCCTCGCAGGCCAAGTGCATCTATAATACATAGATGTACACTGGATAGACTTAATTATGCATTTGTAACTAATATGTAGTCCAATGTTTACCTTTCATTCTCCTCGGAGGGAGATCCCAGACATATAGGCATTGTGCCTTGTAACACAAACATCATGAAGCTCCTCTTGGGTGATTGCCACAGCTCCACTCTAACTCCCTTACACCTCAGAGATTGGCCCCAAGATAGTCGCTCCAATATATAAAACATAACACACAAACTCCACTCTTTTCTTTTTTTGTATGATCTAGGAATATATAGGTCCTCACTAAACAATTCTAAGGAAAGCATACAATTTCCCTACAACAAAGGCTCCTTTCAACTCAACGTATAAGTCATGTCCTAGGAAGATAATTGCTATGCAATCCAGGGATGATACCATGTCATGTGTCATGCATAGTGCATATTATCCTAGTGCGCAAAAAATATTTATCGAATCAGCATTTTGTGATGTGAAAAAAATAGCCCTTTCATGATTTTCACTAAACGTATGATTCGACGTATGGAGACTAGCACTGATTTCTCATGCTACTAGCCCCTTAAACTGAAATATCGCAATTCTAAATGCAATGCACAATCAAATATTTCAAATATTCACACCCTCTCAGCCCTCTTAATCTCTTAACATCACCCTTTCTCTCTAACGTTCAGGTTATGCTGTGTTGCATAGGTATAAGGTATTATTTTGTATGTATTTTTTTCATAAAATGGAAAACCATGAACTATGACACATAAACAAAGCTGAAGCAAAGATAAAATTTATTCCTCAACTTTGTTATACAGTCACAACCACGAATCATAATTTTCTAGATTTTTATAACGCAAAAATCCTATTTTTTTCATTTTAGCTATTTTTATCTATTTATTTATTCGTAAAAATAGATTTTTTTTATTTATGCTTAGTGATTGATTATGATACCTGAAAGATATTTTGTCTCAGAATTTTATCCCATGCTCATCTTTTTTCCCCACCCGAAACCAATAAAACCCTCATTCATACACTAAAAATGCACTTTTTTTACTATAATTTAATTATTGCAACTATTATTATTACATATTTGCATTTCTTTTATGCACAGTCCTCAATAATAGTGCAAAAAATATCCAAAATTTTGTTCCATATGAATTCCATTTCAACCATTTTTTTTTTAAAAGTAAATTTCCTTTATAAAAAATGACGCATATCTCTTACTTGCGTGTTGTGGGTTTTGTAATTATTTTTTTGGGTTGCCAACGGACCGTACAACAGCAAATCTTTAATGCTAAACATCTCCCCTCAGCCTCCTCTTGATATTGGAGCAATCCGGTTCATGCCAGACAAGCATCCGTAATCGGTCTTCATTCTTCTTCATGTGCATGAATTGCCCCTTGAGGGGAGATATAGGGAGGAGAGAGAAAAATTGAAATTGGTTCACTTCATCTGGGCATCCATTAGATGCGTGAAGACCGGTGATGGAGGGCGTGGGAAGTAAGAAAATCATCTGTGTGATCAGATTAGGGGGTTATATTGACCCTGGGGTATGGCTTATAGCCCCCCCTCCAATTTTCCGCCTGCACTGCCGCCATGTCCTCTTCTTTTTCTTTTGTCAAAAAAAAAAGCCCCCCCTTCCCATTGCATGAATTTTTTTTGGGGGTAGAGACCCCAAAGATCACCCCACTACAAGATCAATTTACACTACCTCCACTTTGGCCATCCACTTTGGGCACCCCTAGTTGACTATTCGGCCTCCGATTTGAGGTCTCAAAATTTGTGGCAATCCGTCTTGGAGTCCCCCACTACCGAGCATCTCCTAGAGTCTCATCTGGCATGTCAAGAAATTATGAAGATTCCCCAACCGTCACTCGGTGGGTCTTTAAGGTACTTTTGGCCCTTGCTGCCTAAAATCGTACTGATTACAGCTACCGCCTTCTTTGACAAAGTCTATTTTTTCCTTGAAATTTGGATTTTTTGGCTATTTTTAAGCACTTCTCGAAGTCAAAAATCACCGCTCATTGGTGACCACGGGATAGGGCAACTCAGTCCGTCGAACCCCATGAACAGATCTACGCATCAACACAACCACAAAGAGCATCAAGCTAATACAAAATAGATACACAACAAAACACATCATAGCTCTTACCCTACCCCTAACAAAACCCAGGCATGAAATCCACGAGGAGTAGGCCTAGCATAATCTGACAGAAAGCCCAAAGCTAGTCACTAACCAAGTGCTCCAACACGGCCAAGCCAAAAAGAACTATCAGAGAGGTCATCCTAAGTGGTGGTCTGAACTACCTATCTAACTAAGGACAACTCAACAGGGAGCTCCTCCTAGGCGAGGACTCCTATAGCCTGATGAAAAAGTATTAACATTTTTCGGCACATCTTTCTTTAGGTTTCCATACTTCGGTGTGTAAAAAGGAGGGAGTTGAGCGTAGTGACCCAAGGAGAACAAGGCATCAGCCTCAGGTCCTGGCTCGGTACCAAAAAACTTACCAATCCCTCGTAAGGCAACACTTAATCCTTTTCGAATGCTCACTTTTATTTTTACTCCAACCTTCTTTTATTTGCTTTGCTTTTCAGTTAGTTGCCACCCCGAGGAAGACAAGGCATCGGCCCCGGGTCTTGTCTTGGCCCTAGGAACCTACCAAGCCTTCACAAGGCGATAAACAACTACTCAAAGATTTTTCCTTTCTTTTCTATTGATATAGGGGTTAGGATTCCTTTTTACACACCTTTGTATATTCATAGATTTTCTTCCAGTTATTTATGATTGTGTTTCTTTGCATCATCATTTTGTTTGGCAAGCTTTTCTAATTGCCTCACAACTAGCAGAAACTCCTAGAATAACTACCTAGCATGTTAGCAGAACAAGGTCACTAGAACTCCCATCTAAAACAGGTCTTTCAATGTCGGACAATGCCGGTACAGGAGGTAATGACTACTCGGACCTCCCCCAGACATACAAAATGTAAACTTGGGACTTCACGCCTTGATTTTTGGTCCCCAATAAACAAAAAGAAAGCACCCTTACATGCACATGTATCATTAATTGCTTAAGGGAAAAAGACTCGAAAAGGGGACGAAACCACCTAGAATGGACACAAAAAGCACCTCCGCAGCAAAGGCTTCCTCCAGCGACTTCTTCAACCTGTATGATGCAATCACTAAAACAGCAAACCATTAAGCACACCTGTATCAAACAGACATAGGGTCCTCTTGGCCTAAAGAAATAGCACATTTCACTGCAAACTAACTGGCCCTCTTGGCCTAAAGAAATCAAGCAAACCAGCTCATATAGATCCCTCCTTGGAAGAAGGAAAATATACAAAAATATGCTCTATTCCAGGGGAAAAAATAGGGCTCTCAGTCCTAAACTAAATGCATCAAGTTGTGACACATCCCTCCTACATATATAGCAAGAGGGGTACGCTTAATATGTCGTCTGATCAACCTATGGGTCCAGGATAATAGTGGTAGATGGGTCTCAACTACTCTTCGCATTACCCATATCAACCATCACCTACCATATAGCTCGTGGTCTGATAAAACTCCCCACAAGTGACTAGGTCCTGTCTCATTATCAATAACAACATCCCGACTAGGACCACAGTTGAAGAAGAGGTCCTCCTCATAAGTAAAATTGGCTAATGAATCCGCAAACTGATTCCAAGAACGTGGAATGAGCTAAAGAGATACACTCTCAAATTCATCAAGTAGGGTTATAGCAGTTCGATGATACATACGAAGGATGGGATTTTGAACTGTGTATGTCCCATTTAATTGATTTACGATCAGTTGGGAATCCCCTTTTACTAACAACTGCCAAATACCAACTTTCTTGGCAAAATTTAGTCTCATAATCAAGGCTTTATACTCTTCCATGTTGCTAGTAAATTCTACCCCGAGATCAACATCTAATTTCATTGTAACTCTACGTCGGGGATCTCGGATAACTACTCCAGCACTCCCTTTTTTATTAGGGCCCCTAAGCACTCCATCAAAGTATAACATGTATGTCCACAATGGGTTTACACAGCCAGCCATCAAGAACTCCCTATTCATAATTATGATAGTCAAAATTCAACATATTGAGAGGATGAACTCACGGCTCCATCCCCCCATCTTCATTAAACTCAACAGGGATGCTTGTCAAAATTTGTAAATAGTGATGGCAGAAAACTTGGATCTCCCACACAAAGGTATCATCTTTGTGCTCAATCACTTTGTACCCTTTGCACACACACATCTTTCCCTGATAAGCTTTCCCTGATGATATCTTTGCTCTAGATATGGGTGCTCCAAATAAGGGATTAGCCACCCCATCAAACAGTTTAAGCTCTCTTGCATATCTCAAATCAACCCCAGCATGGACCTGCAATGCATTTAGTATGTTAGCATACTCAAAAATAATAAGGTTTAATTTTATTAAGATTAACCTTATTTTTAAATTTCACTCACTGTAGATCAGCTAGTAAAGCCATGGACTTATTTTTACCTATCCTAACTATCTTTTAAGGGCCATCCCGTTTAGTTTCCAGCTTCCTTGGAAATATCTCCCTGTGTGCATTGTAGTATAGAACTAGCTATCCTTTCTTAAAGGTATATTTCTTTGCTTTTAGGTCATGCAACCACTTCATCCGATGCTTAGCTACCTGTTGATGCAAAAAACTCTACAATTTAAGCTCATCCAAGTGGGCTATAGTCCTAAACTGCTCGAATAGGATATCTTCATCACCCAAAGAATGATTGATTGCGAATCTTATGGTCAGCAACTCAATTTCCAAGGGAAAGACACACTCCTCCCCATAAACTAATTTAAATTGGGTGTGGCCAATGGCTCATTTAAACGTTGTGTTATATAGCCAAACTGCCACATATAATTTTGTATCCTAGTCCCATTTCTTTTCAAATACTATTTTGGATAGGATACCCACAAGCTACTTATTGGTACTTTCAACTTGTCCATTTGCCTATGGATTATAGGGATTCATCTTGTTATGGTTGATTTTCCATGCCTCAGTCAAGCTTTTAATCACCTTATTCAAAAAGTGAGTTCCACAGTTCGATACTATTTCCTTTGGTAGACCGAACGACAAATGATATGCTCAAGTAGGAAACTGGCAGTCTCTTTTGCATTGTCTTGCCTCGTCACCTGTGCTTCTGACCACTTTGTAAAGTAATCAGTGACTACTATAATGTATCTCTTCTGAATAGTAGAGGACAGGGTAATAGGACCCACAAAGTCGATGCCCCACTTCTCAAATGGAAGGCCATAATAGACATAAGTGGACGCTTCATATTCTCTCTATTGTCATGTCTTTGACATGTATCACATCTCTTAACATAGTCAAATGAATCTTGGAAGATGGACGGCCACCAATAAAACCAGATCTTAAAGCCTTTTGTGCCATCAACCACCCAGCAAAGTGTCCTCCACAAGCGGAGTCATGGCACTCCTCCAAGATAAATGGTGTAAAAAATTATACGACACATCGAACAGAATCTAAGAAAGAGATAGAGAGTACACAACAGATAAGAGAAGAATAACAAAATTTCTTTATCTCCAAACAATTGATACAAAGATGGTTCTGTCCACCTGTGCGCTTCCACTGTGAAGCTTAGATGGCAATCTAGATAGAAGATAAGTGAAGAGCTTAAGGCTAGCTGGAACAACTCTAACTGGGTGAAAGATGGATCATGATGGCTATGAAGGGGTTTAGCTTTTATAGCTTGTGAAGGGGGTCATGATGGATGACCTTCCATATGCACTTGTGTCTGTTGACCTTCCATGTGCCCATGTGTCTGTTGACCTTCCATATGCACATGTGTCTATTGACCTTCCATGTGCACCTCCAATAGTTGGCCAGGGAATATTCCCTTTACCATTGGCTAGGGCCCTTGATAACTCTCTTATCCCGCAACTCAATGGAATGTGCCTCGAGTTGCTTTCAGAAGGTCAACAGACTCCCCCCCTCAATGTCCACCCCGCAGGTGAACTATATCCTTGACCCAATGCCAAGTCTCTGAAGGTCAACAGACACCCCCAATGCCTGAGTTGCTTTCGGAAGGTCAATAGACACCCGCCCTCAATGTCCACCCGTAGGTGAACTATATCCTCGATCCAATGCCAAGTCTCTGAAGATGAACTTGAAGCAGATCCTTCGTAAGTACTTTGGTGAAGATATCCACTCCATTCTCCTCTGTTGGACAGTAGACTAGTTCCACTATCCTATCCTCGATCAAATCACGCACATAGTGATACTGGATCTCTATATGTTTGGTGCGCACATGAAACACTAGATTTTTGGCAATGGTGATGCAACTCTGATTGTCACATCTCAGCACAGTTGGTTCTTCATCCTGCACTCCCATATGCCATAGGATCCTTCTCAACCATACTGCTTCACATGCAGCAAAACAAGCTGCCTTGTACTTTGCTTCGATAGAAGACAATGCCACAATTGTCTGCTTCTTACTAATCCAAGAGAAAATTCCTAAACCTAAAGAGAAACAATAACCAGAAATAGACTTCTTGGAATCACTGTCTCCTGCCCAATCTGAGTCACAATTCCCCACAAGAGAAGTTTCGGAACTGTATGTGATACCATAGTCAAGAGTTTCCTTCAAGTATCTGAGCACCCGCATCCCAACTTTCCAATGACTCTCACGAGGTTTATTTGAGAACCTACTCAAAACACCAACAGCAAAACTGTTATTTGGTCTGGTGTTACACAAGTAGATGAGATTGCTGACCAACATCCTATACTTCCCAATGTCTACTAGCACTGATGTATCCTCAATGGATAACTTTGCATTCACCTCCATAGGTGTAGCTATCTCCTTGCACTCAGTCATGCCAAACGCCTTCAAAATCTCCCATGCATACTTCTTCTGATAGATGAAGATCCTTCATGGCTCTCTTGCTAGACTTCAATCCCCAAAAAATAGTGTAGCAAGCCTGAGGCTGTCATTTCAGACTCAGAACTCAAAGTCTTTCGAGTTTGGTTGATCATATCTTCATAGTCACCTGTAATAAGAAGGTTGTCCACATATAGAAAAATCACTAGAGACTTTTTACCATCCCTATAAACATACAAGTTAGCATTTGAGGCACATCTTTTGAAGTTTAAGCTTAAAAAGAACTTATCTATCCATTGGTACCATGCTCTAGGGGCTTGTTTTAGCCCATACAATGCCTTCTTCAGCTTACACACTTTGTTCTCAGAATGGGGGGGCTCAAACCCTGATGGCTGACCCACGTACATCTCCTCCTTGAGGTCACCATTTAAGAATGTTGATTTAAAATCCATTTGGTAAACTAGCCACTGCTTGTGGGCGGCCACTGCAAGTACTGTGTGAATAGTGGTCATTCTGGTAGTTGGGGTAAATGACTCTTGAAAATCAAACCCTTCAACCTGTGAAAATCCATGGGCAACCAGTCTGGCTTTGTACTTTTCTAAGGTAACATCAGCCTTGTACTTTACCTTCCAGATCCACTTGGTGCCAATAACATTCCGCTTTGATGGCCGATCCACTAGCTCCCAAGTGTCATTCTTCATTATGCTGGAAGAAGAATAATAAAATTTTTGCCACACAATACGAATGAGCTTCTCATTCACTTTTCAACTTTATATACAAAACCCTAAGTCCCTTTTGGCCGGTCATCCCCTTTGTTACATAGCCGACCATGGCCTAGGCCCTTTTTCGTGTTGTCCTCCTATCTTCCTAGCTTCCTTCCTACTACCCATCTACCTTTACAATTTTCACAACACTCTTAAAATAAAGCATGGTGTGCCTTGCGCTCTTTTATAAAAGTATTGACTTGTGCTTTTTCTTGTGTGCCTTTCTCCTTGATTTGGGACTTTTCTGCATTTCTTGTGTTTCCATATTTTTCTTGGCATGCCTTCATCTTCCATTTTACTTTTGCCTCAGCCTTGTCTTCTGCTTTAGATTTTTCAGATTTTCCACCTTGTTGGTCTGAGGGTTAACAATCATTTACTGAGATAACCTTAGTAGCATTTAAGTGGTTAGAAACCTAGTGTATCATGCGAGGACCAAAACACATAGAGGTCCATTACTATTTTATTTGGGAGCAAGTTCTAGCAAGTGACATCAACTTGATTTATGTTAGCAACAGAGGATCAATTCTTGCTAACATTTTCACCAAGGCCTTGGAAGCTAAGAAGCTTCAACGCTTTAGGACTATGCTTGGAGTTTAGGAGCTCATATTGAGCTTGAGGAAAAGAGTTGAGATATCAAGCTCTATATGAGCCGGCATCCACTACATGCCTTGATGATGTGGCATGATAGTATTTACTAGTGTGCTAGGTAATCGACATGAGGATACACCTTTGATTCTGCAACTCGACTACACCCCCACAGTCCATCCTTGATTATGGCACATTCATTGTGGCACCTCTTCTTTTCTTAGTAGGTTCACACTTAGTGATAGTGTGTACATGCATTGTGGTACTATCATATTACCCTTTCATCATATTGTAGACTTATTTCTTTTTGTATGGAAGAATAAGAAAGAAATAAGTCTATCCTTCTCTTCTCTTCTTGATAATCTTCTTTCCTTTATACTAAGGTTTTAAACCTTATTGATAGCTCCTCATTCTTGCACAATTTTCACAAATGTTCCATCATTAATCATGTATATTGGTGAGGGGGAACTACATGTGTGAGATTGATGAAAGATTTAATGAACCATGTCATGTAATTGGTCAAGCTGTAGAGCTTATGTGCAATTAAATATTTGATAGTCTAGGCACTATTTGCATAGCAAGGGGGGGAAAATAATTGTTTGGGGGGAACACATGAGGGGGAAAATAATTATTTTATTTCTACAAGATAGGGTCACTACAATGATGTTAACCTTCCAAATGGGTATTAAGCTAAGTTGTGAATACTTCAATGTATCTCTTGAATAGAAGTCTCATAGAAGTAGTTATACCAATCTCAATTCGGAAGAGGTATATACTAGTTGAAATCCACATGTATCTCATCTTACCACGTTTGGTTGTGTCACATACATGTACATTGATGCTTGAATTGAGAACAAATCCTAATCTTATGTCTCAAATATAAATTTTTACAATGAGTCCATTCAATCTTAAAGGGCATGTGTTGTGTAATTCTAATTCTAAGTTCTTTTACCTCAAGTCACGTTACCTTTGATGAACATGATAGGTGGTATTCAACCCCATCAAGTTGCTATCATAAAGATGACATAAGCCATATTTTAAAAATTTTAGCCTCTACTTCAACTCATCGTAATATTGCTGTGTGGTTAGAAGAGGCACTAGAGAATGTAGCCAAAGTTACAACTTAGATTATCCTTAGAATGCAGCTAAAGTTCAACTCAATCTATCCTTAGAAGCCTTATATGAGTCACTTGTGCTTTGAAGAGGCTTACTTGTAGTTTCCATCTTGCTACTAGAAATGTAGTATTTATGTCAAAATTCTCTTCCATAATTAAACTTTAGTCATTCAATGAAGGTGATCCTTTAAAGAAGATTTATAAGAGTCACGTGCTCCAATAAGGCTTATCTATAGTTTCAATCTTGTTACTAGACATGTAGTATTCATGTCTATATTTGATCCTTAGTCATACAATGAAGTCAATCATTAGAAGATTATAAGAGTTATTTATGCTCTGGAGAGTTGTAACAAGCAGGATATGTGGAAACTAGGGTTTATATTACCACTCACACTAACCGGGGTATATAAGGTGTAAGAGACCCAGTTTAGGGCATCTAGACATAATCAAGAACTGACTCTTCACCTTCTCCTTCAACTTCCATGGCTTTCTTCCTCCTTTTACCATTTTTTCTATCTTTCTCTCTCCTCTTCTAGTCTTTCTCTCTCTTTTTCTTCCTCTCTTTCTTTTCTTTTCTGCTCATTCTCCTCTCTCCTCTTAGCCTTATTCATTACAAGTGGTATCAGAGCTTCAAGCTTTGGTCCTTTTCCCCTTTCTCTTTCTCTATCTAGTTCCTTTTTCAATTCTGAAAACCCTAGTTACTAAGGCCATGGGTACGGGTACAGCAAGCAAGACTACAGAGTGACAACTTTCTTGAAGCAAGGAAGGAGCTATGGTTGGAGCCTCTTATACATCTAGAGGTACAATGGTTAACTTAGTAGGTCGTCACTCTTTTTCATGCAATTTTTAGGGGTTTGAGGATAATGTTCGATGCTCATGTCTAGAGGAGGGCAAAACCTCAGTTACTTTTTGTTCCAGACCTTATTCATAAATTTTTGTCTTCGCCCTACAAAAATGGGGCTCCCTTTTTTACGTCATCAATGAAGTCATCAGAAGTGCTTAAAGAAAGTGTTCTCTCTTTGTCATCGATGATGTCATCAAAAAATGCTAAAAAGCAAGAGCCCTCTCTTTTACCTCCCCCTCCCCTTGTAGAACTATAAATTGAGGGCTTGGGGATGACCAAAAAAGGGGGACAATAGTAATATTGATGAGAATGAGACACCGATTGGAAAGGAGGAGACTCTATTCCACGAGACGAAGAGACATCATTCCATTCAACCCAAGAAAGGGGATACGCTGAAGGTCTCTCATTCTCTTCTACTCTAATTTGAGAAGAGAAGACACTGAAGAAATTTATCCTATTTTATCAATCTGGTTAGAAGTCATACATCTACTCTTGTCCCTATTCCATCTACTAGAGAGAGAGAAATATTGCTCTCCATGAGGCAAGAAGAACCATCGCAAGGCCTACATCATTGAATCCCACAAAAACCATCATCATCATTGAGAGTATTACACCCTTGCCAACCGGTATTACTACCGTGTTCTTCTTCTTCTACAAATCATATTTCCGTCATGGCCCCGAAGAAAAAGAATTCAAAAGTGGAAATTGCGAATGAGCCTACTAATGTGGAAGCAATAGTTGGAATTGCGAACACAAGAGTCACTAATGGACTCACGGGTGTGGATAACAACCCTTTACCAATCGCGGTACCACAGGTTTTTCTAAAAATTTCTATCCAAATTCAATAGAAATAAGATAATTCTATTGAGAAATGCTATAATCTTAGAGTATTCACTTGGTAAATTATTAGAACATCTTATAGTCTAGAAACTGTTACATGAACTATGAAAACCTAGAACTCAAGAGAAATCATGAGGAATTTTAATGGTAACCCCATAGAAAAGAAGACTAGTGAATTCAAGACGAATTTACTAAGAACAAAACCTTGAAGAAACTAGCCAAGGATATAGTTTTAATCCAAAAGTTCTAACATAAGATTTTTTTTAAAAACCGAAAATAACTCTAAGTTAAAGAAACTAACTTAAGGCTAAGAAACTTGGTTACAAGAATAAACCTTAAACTGGGAAGTTAGAGATCCCAAAATCTAGATACCCTTAGTTAAAATCCAAGGGGAAGAGTTCATTATGTGAAATTCAAGTGTTGATTGCTAGTAGATTAATCATCACTTGAAAGTTGCATGATTGATTGAAGTCATAACTGCTTGAAGACATCAATCTTGTTTGTGATTTTCTAGATTAGATTTCCTGATTGAATTAAGTATTGGAACATATAAAAATTGAGGAGCCCTATACCTCCCCCAAGGATAGGTATAGCTATAGGTGGATTTGTTCTTGATTACTTGTAGATGCTATAGGTGGATTTGATCTTGTAGATGCGCTGGATGAGGCAACACGTGAAATTGTAATTTTTCTCCTATACAAGGCAGGAGAAACACATTAGGGAACATAATCAATGATTTTTTTTTATTCTGATTGTATTTCTGTGAGTAACTTACACAAATGAACAACTGTGCATAAAGGATTCTTTTTAATTAATGAAGTTTTTTTAATATGTTTCACGTAATGTGGTAGGTAATTAGATAACTAAGAACTTCCATAAAGAGAAGCAGGTGGATGGATTCACAACGAATCTAGTCCTATGGCAAGGTGGTCTCGGTTAGCTGAGAGGTTTCCCCAAAAACAAACGATAGGAAGAAACTCTTGGAAGAGTCGATTCACTGACTTACCTAGGGTTTGGTCTAAAAACCCGAACTATAAATTATCTTAGGGGAGAGGTATAGTGGGTGTGTGCCAGAGCACTGTGAGGGATTTCATAAATCCTTAGTCTACTACTGGAAAAAAGTGTTATACTCCATGAACCAAAGGGTAATGTCAATTTCTCCTTCGGGACAAGAAGCCTCTCCAATGACACCTCCAGATGTGAGCTCGTTGTTGATAGGTCATTGTTAGGTCAATTATGAACCTTCAGGTCAATCCTCCATGGGTAACGATGGGACACTTCCCCTATAGGGTAGACCTACAAAATCTGATCATTCTAGTTAGAGTACAGATGGTGACGACTAGAAGGTAAACTCTGGGCAACTACTAAAACGTTATCCGTCACATAATCAAGGGGGGGTACATTACAAGAAGTGCTATTTAATTCTAGCTATGGGAAAAGAATAGGTTAATATAAGACTTTGTAAACAATGAGCATATTTCAAGCTTCATTGGGAGCTTGGTCTAATATTATGTTGTATTAACTTTGGCCTTATAAAACCATCTCTTCAAAAGCATATTCAAGTAAGATGTAGGGTAAGTGTTTTTTTTTTGAAAGGATGCCATATGTTATATATATTTTTTCAATTGATTATTGTTATATTATACCTATGAGTTTTCTTTATGGTTTCCTATCAATGGTTTGCAAGTTGTAGCTCAGCATCATATTAGTAAAAGATTTGTTTGATCTACATAGACAATGTTGATTTGGTAGCATAATTATTCACTAACATATACATGCATGCATATGTGCATTATTACATTATATGGCTAGAGGGAATTATTCTATAATGTATATGTAAAGTGAAGTGGTTTGCTTCATGGGCATGCTTCACATTAAGTGGGATCTTGTATCAATAATTTACTTCATGGTTTGTTTATTTGTACTATCTAGTTGGCAATGCTAGCTTGGCTAGCATTGCCAACTAGGCCTCTAACCATGCTTATGCATTTGCATCATTACCCTGATCATTATGAACCTCAGGAGGCTTCACCTTATTGGCTAGCATGTTTTTTAGAGAGGGAGTTATTTCATAATTTAAAGCTAAATTGAAGCGACCTGGCTTTATGGGCATGATTCACATAAAGGGCAATCTTGTCTCATTTTTTCTTTAAATGGCTTGTTTAGTTGCATTTGTTTCACTTTAGCTTTATTTATTTCGGCGTGGCTTTATCATCGTTTTTAAGAAAAACTCTAGGTTTCCACATTCAGTCATAGACTAATGAATAATGGAGCTAGGCTTCCAAGCTTATGTGAGATCAATTCCTTCACAATATTGTGATGTACGTAGACATTGATCTAACACAATACTACAAGGGTAGCACCTACCCAAATCAACTATCATATGCCCAATCCAATGTATTGACAAGAAAGCACATGTGCCTTTACCCCCAACAACCTTCCACTTAAAGGGGATGTGTCCCTAGTGACAAAGTACAAATGTACATAAGTATAATAGGATGAGGAAATGCATCATCTCATCCAATGCCCAATCAACTTCCTAAGGAAGGAAAAATGCTCTACTGAGAGACTTTTAGTGAGCTCGTCTATAGGATTTTGGTTAGTTGAGATCTTGACAAGCTCAATGGACTTGTCCTCAAACGACCTCTTGAATAAAGTGGTAATGCATCTCAATGTGCTTCATCTTTTCATGGAAGACCGGATTCTTGGCCAATTGAATAGCACTCATAGAATCCGAATGTAATGCAGGGACCACATCAGTAATGCCAAGGTCTACCACCACTAGACGGCCTAACTAGAGGGCCTCCTTGCAAGCCTCAGTGGTTGGCTGCAATATACTCTGCCTCAAAGGTAACGATGTAGCCAAAGGTAGACTTCCTACTTTTTTTACATGTCCTACATAATCAGAGTCAGTGTATCCCACGGCTCCTATATCCTGGCCACCATAACAAATGCACATCGCTATTGTACCCTTCAGGTACCTCATGATACCTTTGATAGCATCCAAATTCCATCTGCCAAGTTTATCCATATAGCATACCACAAGTCCCATTGTAAATGCTATGTCAAGATGAGTGGCTATCATGGCATACATCAAACTACTCACTATGGATGCATAAGGGATCTTGGTCATCTCGACCTTCTAGTCATCAAATTGTGGACATTCGGCCTGACTAACCTTCACATGAGAAGGTAAAGGGCATCCTACAGATGCAAACACTCAAGGACCTTCTAGATGTACTCCTTCTGTAATAAGGAAAGAAGCCCCTTAGAGAGATCACACATAATGTGCATCCCAAGAATATGTGAGGCATGTTCCATGTCCTTCATCTCAAATCTCTTCTTGAGCTAACATTTCAAGGCATCCAACTCATCATAAGCACCCCCAGCAATCAACATATCATCCATATAGAGGATCAAAATCATAATCATGTATAAACATAGATCTATATCACTATGGGAAGATCCTTATGAATGCATAAAGGCATCAAACTTGTGGTATCATTCCCCAAGTCCCTACTTAAGGCCATAAAGGCTCTTCCTCAATCTACACACTAGGTGTTCCCTACCAAGGTCTGCAAAGCCCTTAGGCTACTCCATGTAAATCTCATCATGCAAGTCTCCATGAAGAAAAGCGGACTTGATATCTGTCTAATAAAGATCCAAGTCAAAGCTTGACTCTCTCATGGATCTTCTATTGATAAATCAATACTGTGACTCTGTCGTTAGCTTGTTCTTCGCAATTTTCTAAACAGAGTGCTAATTTAGTAGCAAGTGCAAATAAGACTCTGTATCTCGACTTGGAGCATCCAAAGGTACTTTTCAACTTGTACACCCACTTAAATGGCAAACCACACTTGCCACTAGGCAAAGAAACCAAATATCATATTTGATTTTTCTATAATGAGTCCTACTGTGACTACATGGCCCTCTCCTAAGAGTGACTATCACCTCTATGCATAGCCTCGTCACAGGTAAGAGATTCACTAACACATCTGTCACCATAACCTAATCCATAAAGGGCTCAAACTATGTAGACTGTCATCTATCTCTAGTAGACTACCTCAAAACTGGCTATGGGACTTATGCATCCTATGGACTGTTAGAGACCTAGGCCACTAGGGCATTAGCTACTACGATAGGCTGTCTAGCTAGTTGGATAGTAGTAGGAGGCTCCTCCTGAAACATCACCCTACATACCTCAATGACAAGCTCAGGCTACTTATGCATTTTCTCCTCATGGAAAACAACATCATGGCTGCGAATAACATTCGGAGCTGCGGATCCCATAGGCAATAGCCCATCTCACCTACATCCCCATAACCAAGAAAGATGCTTTTCTAGACTTAGGATCTAGCTTATTATGCTTATCCTTGGGTACATGGCAGAAAGCCTCGCAACCAAAGACATGAAAATGAGCATACAAGGGAGGTTTTCTAGTCTATACCTCCTCTAAAACCTAATAGAGTCACAAGCAATACATGGGGACCGATTTATGAAGTGGACAGTAGTAGTAAATGCATCAATCCAAAAATGTTTTAGTAAGCCTTCCTGGCTAAGCATACTACAAACTCGCTCCTAAATTGTCCTATTCATATGCTCAGCCATACCATTCTGGGGTGGGGTGCATGGGATGGTCAACTGATGCTTAATATCTCTCTCATCACAAAAGTGCTTAGAGGCTTTAGAGATATATTCACCCCCATTATCTAACCTTAAGCATTTCAGTATATACCTAGACTAGTTCTCAATCAAAGCAAGCTAACATTGAAATGTATCCAAGACTTCTGCTTTTTGCATAATAGGATATGCCGAGACCTTATGCGTATAGTCACGAATGAAAGTAACAATATATTTTGCACCATCTAACGATTTGCAAGGCATGGGACCACATACATCTGAATGAACAAGAGACATAGGCTCACCCATGCACATCGTACCAAACTTGATATTGTATTGTGTGTTTTCCTTCCATATAAATAGTGATCACATGACTCAAAACATTTATAGTCAAGGACTGAAAGATATTGCAAATGGGTAAGCATTTTCATTCCTTTCAAAGGACATGTGCCCAAGGCAATGATGCCACATAGATACATGTGGAACTACATCCACTGTCAAAATATGATCAATTGACCCAAATATAAGCAAGGGGGGGTAGAGAGTATCGGACTTAGCACCATGTGCCATGATAAGATTCCCACATGTAATCTTCATGAGGAATCACCAAAAGAAACTATATAACCTACATCATCCAAAGTGCGAGCAAAGATAAGGTACATCATGAAGAGTAAACATGCAACCTAAATCAAATTGTGGCTGGATATCACCAATATCAACTATCTGTAATGCCAAGTCATGCAACCTGAATCAAACCACTCTCTATGAGGGGTCACATGAAAGGAAGCCCTGAATCTATCATCCCTAGCATTGAGTATACCCTGATGATAAAGCATCAATTAGATGTGAAGTATCTAGAGAAGAAGTTGCAAGTATGAAATCATCATTAGGATCATTCCATACAATATTAATCTCTTTAATATTAACACCTGACTTGCTAGGGATAATGCTGTGATTATCATTGTTGTCCTATGCTTCACCCTTTCCCTTTTCCTTGTGCTTGTCTTTCCACATTTTATGGCACTGCATAGATCAATATGTCCATCTTTCCCATAGTAATGACAAGTCAATGGAGGATTGATGGCCATGGGACTCATTGGGAGACTGTCCACGTGACTGTGAATGAGACTATTGAGAGTCTCTCCCACGGCGGACATTACCACCCCTATTATTACTGTCTCTAACTATCAAAGCATGAGAGGTGTGGGAAGCATCGACATTCATTTTGTTAACCTCTTAAATCAAGAGTGCACCCTCTACATCCTACAAAACTATACCCCATCAATAGGCATGTTTGCACACATAGGAGTATGAAATATATCCCATGATTCAGACAGTGTAACTAAGAGGAACAAGGGGAGTAGAGTAGCCTTGAGTTCAATCCCCTGCAAAGAAAAATGACTCACAATGGAATGAATCTCATTTAAGTGAGCTGACATAGAAGTACCCTCCTTCATGGGAAGGTCCATGAGTTACTTCAACCAATACATTTAAGAAGTGGGACTCTACTAGTCAAGACATTGCGAATCTTTTCCCATAAGTCCCATGCGGACTGCCCATCAAAGACAACATTATAGAACACCTACTTAGAGATGGATAATATGATGGTGGGCTTAAATAGCTCATCTAATTTAGCCCAATCCTCTGCATCAATAGGTTCGGGCTTGACACCCTTATGTTTCAAAGGCCTAACCTACATTTTTTGCACTAAAACTTGCTAGGTTTGGGCCTTCCAATAGCTGTAGTTGATGCCATCCATCTTGTCAATATTAATGATAACACTATCACTCAAGCTACCAACCATAATGAAGGCAAACAAGTGCACAAACTATCAAAGCAAGTTATTGCAATTACTACAAATAGCCTTAAAACCATTCCTAAATCAAGTTGAAAATAAGGGGTACTGACCAAGGGATTAACTGTCCACAAACTCAATTCAACAAACTATCAAATGGAGGTGACTGCTCGCATAAACAGTGTAGTAAATTGTAATTACAACATGCTAAAAAATCAAGTATAACAGTAAGAAATCAATGCCAAAGATAGACAATCACTAATATAAGACAAACTGCAACTTTCAGGGAATACCTGCAACTAGCAGTGAGTGAATATACAATTGGCACCGAGAACTATCAAAGAATCACTGTGTCAGACTAAGATACATCCCATAGGCATAACCATCATGCATGGACAGAAGAGACCAACTAAAGGTACAACAAACTAAGTAATGTAACAAAAGCTCAATACATAACCAACCAAGATGCATACATCACTGACAACATCATGACAGAGATAGATTTCGGCTCAAGAGGAATGTCATATTAGCCCACTAAGCATTAAGTTTGTACATAAAGCATGACAACAGCATGTACATGTCATCAAGTCCCATATTCTCACTAGAAGACCCTCAAGCTCAACTATGTAACCAAATGCTCAATGTAATATCCAAGTGTCAAGTAGTGGCTCCCATTAGAATAAAATTCAAATGCCAAACAAGAAAACAAGGCACAAAATATCATGTGGAAGGCATCCATACATCCAAGTTCCAAGTAGCATATATCCGAGATCATTTGACCCAAGTAACTTGCAAAGCTCTTACTGGAGCATCAAGTAGCCATAGTGAATGAAACCAATGTCAAGATTCAAAGCTTCAATCTCTGTGCAAAAGCAAGCCAAAAGCATGACAAAGCATGAAACATGAACTATAAGCATCATTATATCAACCCAAGTAGTCGATAAGCACCTACGAGCATTAGGTATATGCTTTCACTGATAAAATAAGCTTCAGTCATGTTATAACAACAATAAAAAAACCTCTCTAAAACTGAGAAAAAGAGTGCTCAAATCAATCCCATAGCATTCCAATACATTGGCATAACATCCCTAGAGATGATCCATCATCAAATAGACATCTTTGGAAGCATAAGTGACCTCAAGACAATGAGTGAAGTGCTATCCTAAATTGTATGACAGTAAACTATGTTAGATATGATCAATGCCCCACCCTCATTAGGTGCTACCAATGATCCATGGTGCTCAAAGTTGTAAGGCCCCCATTATGAGGAGAAGCCAAATGTGAGCCCGGACATTGGTTGAGTCCTGACTTGTATATACAATTGGTTCAAGAGTGCTTAGGGGCTCAAGTCCTAGAGTGCTTAGGGGCTCAAGTCCTAGAGTGTTGAATACAATGCCAAGTGAATGCCCAAGAGTGCTTAGGGGCTCAAGAGCTGGAGATGAGGAGTAGACTCATCACAGGGAAGGGGAGCATGAAATAGATGCAATTCACGCAGAATTACTAGCCACTCCTACTTCCTCCTCTAATGAGTGGAATGTGGCATTAGGAAATCTCTAGTAGGTCCCAAGGAAGCCCTAGAACAAGCCTCATGTGATAGGACGAAGTCGGGAAGAAGGTAAAGCTCAATGCGTGCTCAGGGTGAAGAATCCATGGTTGTCATTGAAACTGTGAACTAAAGATTTTCTCCACAAGCTTCCACGCTTGAGCTCTCAAGGAAGATGGCTCTAATACTAGTTAAAGGGAGTGAGCCTTGAAGTGGAGACACAAAGCAAAAGAAAGAGCTATGGTGGAAGGATCAAGAGCAAGAGAAAGATAGAGACACAAGATG